>NC_056735.1:1271216267-1271366267 GCF_019279795.1 Protopterus annectens
TATGTCTTTGTTGATAAGGTCCATGATGATTCTCTACCTGGCCTTGCAGATGAGGCTGGTTAGGCTTATGGGTCTATAGTTCACATGGTCAGTTGATGGACTCCCTTTGTGAAAGGGAATTACTGATCCTGTTTTCCAAAATGCTGGGACAAAACCAGTACATAGACTGTGACTGAAAAGAGTGCCAAGTTGTTCTGCTAGGTCCTGTTTTAAACCATTTAGTAGGCAGCCTGGAATATTATCCAGTCCCATAGAGGCTGTGTTTTATTACCATGGAGAGTGCAGTTATGACCTGCTCTTTGGAGAAACTAGGTAGAGGACTGGTGTTAGGTATGCTTTGGGCTATGTCTGGTGGGGACAGGGTGGTGATGTTTGCACCAAATCTGTCTGCTAGCAGGTTGATGGTGTCATCAGGGTCAATATGAGTGGTAATGTCCACTACTAGTTCTGCACAAAACTAGGCCTTCCCTTTTAGATTTCTGATGTAGCTAAAGAATGCCTTGTGATTATCCTTAGCTAGGGATGCTAGTTTAGCTTCATAATTGGCTTTAAAGGACTTTATAAGATATCTAATTTATTTGTTCAAGCTGTGGAGGGTGTCCTTCCTCTGCAGAGTCAGTTCCCCTTTGTTCTTAGACAATAGTTTCTTCCTTTTATTGTATAACCTATTTATGCTTGGATGGCTTGTTTTTTTTTTTGTGAGGACCTTGTATTGAACCATTCAGGTACAGCCAAGGCTATACATTTGTATAGGTGTTTATACAGGGCATTTGTGTACACTTCTGTATAGGAGCCATTGCTGACAGTGTTAGCAGGGGGGTTGAAACTATTTATGTCATCCCTTAGGAGGCTATAGTCTGCTTTGGAGAATTTGTCATCCTTTTTGCTCTTGAGGGGGGAGTCAGGTATGATCATCACTTAGAAAGAAGACCGATTTATGATCAGACCTTACCGGGAAGGGCAACACACAGGGGGTAGTGCAGAGACTCCCCCCCATGTTGGTGAGGAGTAAGTTTAGGGTATTCAAGGCCCTTGTGGGGGTGCAAACTATCTGTTCCAGAGAATTTATATTAACAAAGCCCAGGAACCTAAGGGCGAGTGTGTTTGTGCTCATTTATGACTCCCAGTCGAGGGAAGGATAGTTAAAATCACTCATAACCAAGGTGTTTGCCTGCATAGTGAGTGACTCAAGTGGGTCCAGATAGGCAGTGTGGTTGTTATGGTTCATAGTGGGGGACCTATAGCCAACTATGATATGGAAGGGTGTTTTACCTACAGTTAGTTGAACTTGAAGTAACTCTAGGGAGTTGTACTGTTTGACCAATCTTGAGGTGTGTTTATCTTTAATGAAGATGGCTACACCTCAGCCTTTGTTTCTTTCATGCTCATTTTGAGGTCTGAATGGGTGGAAGACATTGTAGCCTTGCATGCCTGGGGTGCTGTCTGCAGCCTTGAGCCATGTCTCTGTGATTGCACAGACATCAGCATCTTCCAAGGTAAGGATAATTGCCTAAACAGAAAGCCAAGAAGGGACCGGTAAACACCATCTCTGGCAAAGCAATGTGGTCTGTTGACCATATCTTCCCAGGCTGACAGACACTGGATCCCCATGAAAGTACACCAGAAGCTAAACCATGTGTTGAAGTCAATCATTTTTTTGTTTATATTGAGGGTGAAGGTAGAATGCTGCTTAGAGCTAGGGGCATACCTGCCTGGGACATATAATCTGAGAGCTCAGTCATGTCTCTGTTCATATAGTCAAATGAGATACTTCTCAAGTCATTCACTCCAACATGGACTATGACAGAGTCATAGCAGTACTTTTTGTTGAGAGACTTGCATGCATGCATGATCTGATGGATCTTGGCACCTGACAGGTAGCTGACTGTGACAGTCTCTTTGTCCAGCTTGGTTAGAGGGACATCTGTGTGTCTCACTATGGAGTCACCTATGACCAAGACATTTGGTTTTGAGGTGTTTTGCCTTAGGGGCTTATTGACTGAGACACTGTTGTGTGTATTATTATGTGTAGTAGATTCTGTTGGGTCTGCAGTAGGTTTGCACTTGGGTGGTCTCTAACCTTTAGGTAGGCTTCTAGTGAGCATCTCCATGTATGTGGGTTTATGTGTTGTAAGCTTGTTATGTGCAAGAGGTGAAGTGTGTGTGTGCTGACAAACCTGTCTGATATGTGGTTTATTGTTATGTGAGACAACTGATTCCAAATTCATAGTATAGCTACATCTCTCACATGTTGTATTTGTTTGTTTTATTACTAACTGGAGGTCGGTATACATGTGGCAATTTCTACATTGCCTCAGGATGCCCATGTCAATCAGGCTGGCTGGAGAAATGATGGGAAACTGTCTGACCATTAGGGCAGGTATATACTGTAGTAACTACTAGGCAGTGGGCTAGATGGGCCAAGTTTTGTTATAAGACTAACAAAAAGTGGCTATTCTATGGAGGGCTAGGGGTAGAAGACTGCATCAATGCTTGACAATGTGCAGCTGAGTTGTTCACAGAGCAGCAGTGCAATTTCTGAGCAGCTCAGGTAAACTGAGCGCAAACGCATGCAAACATGATGCTTAAATACGAGTGAAGTTAAACAATTTTAAACAATGTAACCAAGGGAAAGGACAAGACTGATGAGCATTATTGCATTAGTCCCCAACTCAGATGGGTCTTTGGCTCCAGACGTCTGCCACAAGGGTGCAAGGGGTCCATCTTAATGTAAGACAGTTGGTTTTAGTGCTCAGATGATACCAAACAGTCTAGATTCCGCAAGCTTAAATCTTCTATGGTGTAAAATGTAGAAGTAATAGAAATTCAAAGTGCAGAAAATTGCATTCTCAACAGAAAATAAGTAAATACAAGTTTAAATAAAGCAGTAATTCAGTAGAGTACTCCCAGAAGAGTGTAGACCGCAAACCTTCTTAGTGTGAAATAACTGGATTGGAGCCCAAGTGGTTAAACCAGGACTAAGACACTTTCAGAATAACAGACAAAATAAACATTCAACCAAAAATTGCCAGCTTAGAAGGGTATAGGCTATCCCCTCCTGCCACAAAACTTTAGACCACAAATCTTCCTAATGTAAAATATCTGGTTTGGAACCCAAGTGTTTAAACCAGAGCAAAGACACTTAGAATAACAAACACAATATGCATTATCCAGCAATGCCCAGCTTAGAAGGGTGTAGGCTACTCTCTCTTGCCACAAGAATCTAGACCACAAACTTTCCTAATGTAAAATAACTAGTTTGAAGCCAAGTGCTTAAACCAGAACTAAGGCACTTTCAGAATAACAGACACAATAAGTTTTCAACCAGCAATTCCCAGCTTAGAAAGGTGTAGGCTATCCTCTCCTGCCACAAGAGTTTATACCACAATTTTTCCTAATGTAAAATAACTAGTTTGGAACTCAAGTGCTTAAACCAGAACAAAGACACTTAGTACAACAGGCACTATAAGCCTTCTAACAGCAATTCCCAGCTCAGAAGGGCAGAGGCTACCATCTCCTCCCACAAGAGTATAGACCACAAAGTTTCTTAATATGTAGCAAAGGTTGTGCCAAGTGCAAGGGGATTTGTCTCCTAAAAACAGTTTTCTGTTTGTTTGGAGACTGAACCAGTGACTCCCTCCCTCCATTCTGTGTGTCAGTCAATGAGTGTCTGGAGAGCTAGTTCCCTGATTTCCCAAGGGTCAGAGTTTTTCTTTACTGTTAAGTTAATACAACACTGAATCCATTGTTTGTATTGACTTCCATAATGTTGATCAAATTAGAACATGAGATTAAAAGGATAGGATTGTTATATATGCAGTCTGCTTTCTTGTAAGGGAAATTAGTTGAGGCACCCTGTTTTGTTTTATGACTTGTAGTAGAAAAAATATATAGTCTTGAGGAAACAAAATAATTTTATTTAGTTATATCTTGATATGGAACAAGCCTTTGACAACTTTGATTGAAAAATATGATAAATTATGTTAAAGAAAGGATATCAACATGGTCTATGATCCAGTAGATGAACTAATGGAGTCACATAGTGATAACAGAGCTAGATATAAAGTGACCCATAATAATGAGTATGCATATTGCTTTCCAAAGCAAACAAAAGGTGTAAGACAGGACTATATCTTTGCCCTGTGGCTTTTCATTATTTACATTGATGAGATAATAGATGTATTAAAATGAAAAAGGCAGCCATACAAATGATAGAAAAAAGCACATCACTCACATTTTTCCATATCATTTCCATAGTGATTAAATGACATTTCACCATAGGTCACCAAAATAGGTCACAAACTACTTTTCTGTCATTCTCCAGAATAACTTCACATACATTCACTTATTCCACACTCCCACTGAATCTGTATGTTAACATCAGCTCACACCCAAAGACATTATTTGTAAAACTTCTACTTAGTTTCCTTTCCTCTAATAGCTTCATTTCTTCTGTACATCTATATGTTATATTTCTACACACCACCAGTGCTAAGCCAATTTATTCTGCTTGCCATCCTCTTGTCTCTCTCACACACGACAAGCTACCATACTAAATTATATTCAATCCAAGGACCACTAACTTGTCTGTATATAGAGGAAGGATCTTCTTTACTGACTTTGCCAGGAAATTGATTACATCAGCCTAGCTACTCCCAGGTCTCTTTTACATTTCACCTATCTTCACTAACATCCAGGTTACACTAACATCTAAGCTTGAGCAATACTTTAGCAAAATCACTAGATTCACCAATAATCACCCATATAGAGCACACTGTTGCATATCTTTCAGGCAGCTAAACTGGCTTTACCTAAATCAATACCTCACACACTCCCAGCTTCTAGTTGCCTACAACCTAATATGTAAACCCACCAAGTGTCCTGCCTTATGAAACATTCTGCACTTCTAATATCCATCTAGACACCTTCACTCTAATGATAAACTACTTCTACATATAAATAAGTCACACAACATTACAGGTGATATCCCTACTAACACCACATTTTCAAAGTATAGAATTCAGTACCCTACCTAAATAGAAACCAGATAATCCTTCAAAACAGAATTATTCTACGATTTAAAAATTCATGGATATGCCCATGCACAACCCCCAAATAATCTCACTCACCCTCTCACCCCTTCTCTAACCAACTTTCCTGTTTCTCTCTACTATATCTCCATTTGTTCCACTCAACCTTCATGAATCTCTACACACCTCAGTCACTAAATTCTAACCTAAATGTTATCACCCTAACCCTATTCACACTTTTCCTTACTATCCTACTTAATAACTGACCTCTTCTCTCTACTGCAAATGCATTATTTCCTATCCCCACTTCTCAACTACTATACCATCTAGATTTTTTATATCACAAACCATATATTTCTGCTCACATTAACAATATCACTTATAAACATGTCTATCTGAACCATGTATCTGCCAGTTCCTATATAACTCCCTGCATCCAAACACGTTACACTAGTTGAGTTTGCATTAACTGTATCAGTTCTATTTTTAATGATTTTGAGAATATCCTCTTGTAACAGCTTTACTTTATACAATTTGTATATATTACTGCCGCACATATATTTGTAATGTATTTTTGGAGATGTTCTCTCCGGGTATCCACTGAAAAGGGATTTCTTGCCCAGTCAGATCTTAACAGTAAACAAAAAAAAGCAAATAAATAATAGATACTGGTAATCTATTGTTGATATTCTTAAGTTTACCAGCTATGAAGAATCAGATAATAGAGCTACAGAATGGAGCTTACCCCCGGATTCACGAAAACTCCGTGTAAGACTAAATAAGTCTTACTCGGAAACTGCAGTTGAACAGTCTGACATCAGCGTGCCATGCATATTCATGAGGGCATGCTAACTCCACTCCAAGTCTAACACAGACTGTGCAGGAAGGCATGGGACGTGTCGAGCAGTCCTAAGGTCCACGCCCCTGCAAGTGCCTGAATTGTGAAATGTCAACACACATGAGCGAGTCCGCTCAAATGTCAACATAGCCAACACTACACTCCCTCACATTGTAAACCCCCAGTAGAATTATAAAATGTAAAATATAATATTTTTTTCTAATTCCCGATATAGCTGCCCGTATTTGTGCGTGTTTGCGTGGGTGTATCCATAGCTTAGCTGCAGTTAGCAATGTCGACATTAAAGAGCATAATAACAAATGTTTATGCAAATCAATCCAAATAGCAATAGCGTAGTCGTAGAGCCTTCGCACAAAGAGGAGGCATTCACGGTTCGAGTCCCACCACTCCCCTCTCAATTTTATGTTTTAAATAAGCATATGAAATAATTCCTGACATATATATGACTAAAATCTTACTAAAAAGCATTGAAATGGCCTATGTATCAGTGAACAAAATGTATATATAGAAATGTAAGAAGGATCTTGACATATAAATGCCCATAGCTAAACAGTGCTTTACCCAGCACAATCTTTTTTGCCCACAGCTAAGCAGCGCTTTACCCAGTGCAATCTAGTTGCCCACAGCAAAGCAGCGCTTAACCCAGCGCAATAAGTATGAGCAGAGCTGTGCACCAAGCTAACCAGCACACCGTAGGGCAACGTGGAGCAACGTTGAGCAAAGTTGCCTAAACACAGCTACACCCCCTAGCCTGTCTGGACAGTAGTAGTAAAATAAAATGCAATGACAAGTTTTGAACCCGGGACACTGTGCATCATAATCAAAGTACTGAACCACTAAGCCATGACAGCTGAGGATAAAGATTCACTGTTAACATACATATATTTATAAATGGTAGATTAACCATTGCTAAGCAGGTCTGCAGTCAGCCAAGATTTTTAAAAAATGGCCAATCATAAAAAAGTGCAGGAAATGCGGCATATTTAAGCTCCATAGATGGGAATACTTGCCATAATTGATTGTAGCTCCCATCTGCAGTTAGAATGTCTGGTGCTGGAGAGGGTACTCACTTTCGAGCGCAACGCTGGGACATCGAGGAGTCAAAATACATGGTTTGGCTCATAGTCCATTGTCATGAGTCTCGACTCCTGCAGGGCCAGTTCCAAGGGACGGAGTATAAGGCAGAGGATTGGAACCGGTTGGCTCATGAAATCACCAGTGCCACAGGCGTCCCTCGGACTGGTGAGCACGTCCGTCACCACCATGCAGACCTGAAGAGATGGAAGCAGGGCCTACTGAACCAATGGATCCAGGAGGCCCATCATATGCAAGATGCCCCACTACTAAGTAGGTAGCCATGGAATGCAGTATGTAAGACATGCTAATATAGTCTAAATAATGGATAGTTATGTATCAATATCCCTTCATTTACTTCACAGCTGCAGGTGTCCGTGCTGTGAATCAGCAAGCCTATGCAGATAGGCTCCTAAGGCTGCGCCACCAGGCAGGTTAGTAATTATTCTGCATGTATTGTTATATAATATATGTGAGAGAGCATGAAAAAGTGTTGTAGCCCAATAATACAGCTATAAAATGCCCTGAATAAATTCTCTGCATGTACTGTTATATAACATAAGTCAGAGAGCCAGAAATAGAGTGTAGTAACCCATTAATAAAGGTAAAATAAGTCTGGAATACTATCTCTGCATGTACTGTCATATAAAATAAGTGAGCGAGCCTGAAAAACAGTGTTGTAACCTATCAATAAAGGTATAATATGTCCTGAATAGGTCGCCGGTATGCACTGTAATATCAAATAAAGGAGAGAGCCTGTAGAAAAGAGTGTTTAATGTAATTAATAAAGGTATAATACTTGGAGTGTGTCTGTGTCACTTACTTTGAAATGTTGTTGTACCCTTGCATTAAATAAATAGTACTGTTGTATTAAGTGCTGTCAACCCACAGTTGTGCAGTCCCATATAAAGTGTATGAAGGAAGTGCCAGTAGCTGTGAAGCATATAACAGTCCTCAACAGTTGGTAAACAGCTGTCATGCATAGGTAAATCTGGCACATGAGTAGCTTGTCAAGGTGTTCCCCAGAAATGTGAGTGTGCTACATGAAATGTAGGGTTCGTAGAAAATAAGTGAAAATGTCACGTGAACACATCCAGATATGTAGATACATAAATATAAAAATAAAATACAACAATGTAGCAGTAACATCTGCATCTTGGACAGTTAGCATGTCAGATATAGTTCAGGTATACAATGAACTAGCCAAACCCATTACACAATCTAATGCATGTTGCCTAGTGTAATAATGCATGTAGGGGATATACACCTGCAGTCAATAGGAATGTAGTGTAGAGTAAAAGTGCTAATAAGATGTTAATGGAGGTTTCTTTTTACACCCTACTCCATGTGCATAAACAATGCAATTCCACACCTCAATGGGTATGTCTAATCTCAAAACATTTGTTGGGGCATATGCCCTATTGTTCTATAAAAATCTGCATTTACTTTGATGCATGTGCCTTGTTCAAATACCATAATCTTGGTGGCCTGTTGCCACCAATCATCCCTGCATGCTGTTGTAATGTCCACTGTTGTTCAATATATGCATGTGTTATGCTTGATGTTCAACTGTTGTAACCATGGTGTGTTGGGTTAATGGGAATATTACTGCATGCTGTTACAACTAATTTGGAATGCTGTTGTCTATGTTGTAATTAAACACACCTAATCACAGAACGTATGGGAAGGCCGGTCCCAGCGGACCCACCTGTCCCTCCTCAGCTGGCGATTGCACCTAGCACCAGCAGGTCTGGTGCCCAGCCCGGGCTACCCTCCTCCCTTGGTCCTGTACCACCTTCAGGTGGAAGTGCTGCAGGGGATGGGGCTCATCCCCCCCTGCAAGCGTGGGCGAGAAGGGCCACCTGTGACCCTCCGAAGGGTCCGGGTTGTGGTGCATAGGGAGATCCAGAGTTTAGTTGCTGATCCCCTATGCCAGCTCGAGGCGAGAGTGGCACAACTCATGGGTGAGCCTGTCCCTCCTACGCAGCCCCCAGCACAGCGACCCTCGGGTCTATGAAGGTTCAGCCCATGGGTGGGGATCTCAGTCCCACTCTTACCATCTGTGGGCTCATGGGCTTGCGATTTCCAAACATCTGTCCCCGTCAATTGTGTTCACCCACCCCATGTGTCATACTCCGCCCCTGTATGCATCTTGTTTGTCTTGTCTGTTTACCTCCCCAAACTACCTCCGCAAATATACCTACTTCCTCTACCTCACATTCCACTCTCACCTGAAAAAAAGAAAAAGGGCAATCTGTACCCACAAAAAAATTATGCCCCATACATAGCTGCCCATTTCACACACATGTCTGCTGGACATGTAAACTGAAAATTATAATTGGCAGTACAACATACTTTGTTGTCCTCACCCCTCTCTCAGGGGTGGAAGGTTTCAAATTTCACTCCAAATTTGCAACATATGCACAGCTGTTCTGGTAAAGAAATGGGCAGCTATGGACCTTCCCTACACCCGTCCTGCACATCCCGAGCTGGTTTCCCTACTGTCTTTCCCTCTTTGTGACCCCTTTTTCACCACTTTCCTATCTCCCCATTTTCTTTTCTTTAAAAGAAATTAGCGCGGGGGTTAGCGGGAGTAAGCACTTTTAAGCAGTAGTTAGTGGGTTTGGGCGAGTGTGCGCATGTGTGCGCTTACCTAAGTATTGCTAAGCGTCGCACAAATCCGCGCAAACCCTCTTACAACTGCTTAAAAGTGCCTTAATCACTCTGTATGTCAGGGCCCTTGTTCTGTTCAGCAGCAAAATAAAACACCTCTGTCAGTCTCAAACCCCAGACCTTGGACACACTTGACTGCATGAAATGCCACTAAGCCACAGCAGATATACAATAACTTGGTGCTGAAATAAATATATCATGCAAAACAATGACTGAATGTAAAGGAAAAATAGGAAGGCCATAACACAAAGCTTGTTCTGTGGATCTTTACCAGCAATTGTTGTGGAATTGTATTACATGACTGTGATAAGAGAAGCAGCCATACTTGCAGCAAATAATGTTATTGAGGCACTTTACAACCCCCACACAATATCATAGCAGGGCAAACACTGGCATATCTGATTAGGGCAGAGGCCATACTTCCTGATTGTGAAACATATTTTAGTTGTGTCCCTCTGAATCCCTCTGAAAAGTACTGATGTCAGTCAGAGAGGTGTTGTATTGCACAATGACTAATCACAATGATAACAGTAGACACTGCCTGTACTTCATAAAAGGAGTACAAATCCACATGCACTGCTTCACTCAAGTCTACACTTACTGTCTTCATTAGTTGGAAGGTGTACCTCACATTTAACTACCTATTCCTGACTCCAAACAAATATGTATGTGAGTGTTTCATAGGCCTGGCAGAGGCACAAACACACAGGCATATCAGCTCATCTGCTGTTACACACTCTGCAAACAGCTTTGTGCTGACTACCACAAGCATACCCTTATGTAGGAGTACAACACAGAAATACCAAAGGATCTAGCCATGTACTGGCAGCAACTGACTGTAACAATGCCATTGTACCAGTGCTGAAAACACCTGTGGGTTACACAGACAAAGAATAACAGGCTAACATCTGTCCACCATCTGGATAGGTTCACAGTTGGGACCTATGCAGAAGTGAGTAAATCAATATGCACAGTATAATAGTCCACAAACAGTTCATGTGTCAAATGAATACTTCTCAATAACTACTTTTGTATGGCAGTCAATTATGTAAGTAGAACTGAAACTACATGCTCACATATGTCTTGTGTAAGCATTTGTAGGGATGACTTAAACACTACACTGATAGCTCTGTACTGGAAGTGGCAACAGTCAGGTCTGAGTACAACATGTACATCACTGTCTACACCTCTAGCTTCAGATATAAGAAGTATACCAACCTCCTGACTGAAACAACAGTGTACACTGCAAACAAGCATGGGCCCCACTCTGGAAATCTGAAAGGGCTATGCCTACAAAACCTAGCATTTTATAGCATTGGGTTGCTATGACAGTGAATACTGCAATTACAACACAGCAGGTTGTATGCATTTACCAAATGCTGTGCTCCAATTGGTGCAGAGGTCATCACATGCACATGTGCTGATTCCTATAAAAGCAGACTGTACTTGCTATCCCCACATGCAATCATTACATTGCAACTGATACAGCTACACAGAACTTGTGTCTGAGTTTTCCAGAAGTTATTACTGAATAATGCAAAAGTTTACTTGAGTAAGGATACTCTAGTGAATCATCCAGCAAAAAATGTAATTAAGTAAAAAAAAAAACTTAATTAAATCAGAAAGGGACTTAAGTAGAAGCTAACTCTACTTGGGCAACCCCCCCAAAAAAAAATGCCCCCCAAAAAAAACAGATGCACCTGAAAGTGACAAACAGGTATGTGACAGAAATTTGATCACCGGCAAGTAGTAGATGTTTATGAATAGTACTGTAAATACTTTGAAACATGCATATGTGGCAGCAGTAGGTATGTATGCACTGATGCCATGCATGACTACTGCCATGGACAAATTAGTGTGTAGCTGTGTGCAGTGGGACATAACTGTGAGATATGTAGCTCAGCATTTAATGTCAAACATCCAATCATGTCATCTATGTTCTGTACAGTACTGTGTATAATGGCTGTCTGGGGGAGTAGTGCAAACAGCTATATAAACACTGATGTGACAGAGTAACACGTGTATGATAGTCATATAATGTGTAGCTTAGCATCGGCAACTTCTGTACCAGGCTAGTATAGTAATGTAGCATTAGCAGCTATAAATACTCCCTGTAATACTACTGCCATGCACAGATGTGACAACTGTTCATGTTGTAGCAAGGCCCAACAGGTCATCTGTGTGGTCTACAGATGTACAACAGTGTGTACCTTGTGAGTGTATGGCACACACATATGTAGAGATAGTTATGTGTCAGATAGATTAGTATCTTAACATGTGCATAGAACAAGGTACATACTGCAACTGTCTGTGAAGGGTGGACATATATATGCTGGTGAAGGTTGTTATGTACATATTTTCATGTAGGTTGTAGTGTGTGGCAAACAAGACAGCATACAGTGCTGGTATATGACATGTGGTGTTTAAATGCTGTGGGTATGATTTGCTAAGTTTATAGTCTTCCAGACAGGGACTCCTGCTAAAGATACATGGCCTGGGAATACCCTCAATGCATTCTGTACAAGACTGTGCAAAATTGTTACATAACCGTATCTCTCTCAACCTTGCATAATTGATATTCCCACCATGAAAGGTGGACTGTATATGTGCCTACATGTAAATCTCTATGTACACCAATGGATGTTTATATGTATGCTCAAGCTCAATGTTGTAAATGTATTGCCATCCCTTTTGTTAAAAAACCCTGTACCCATTAACTACCACATAGGTGGTAGTCTACTCCACACCAAAACTGTGATAAGAGACCATGGGACACGGGTGGACAGTAGTGTCCCTTTTGGCAATCACAGTGCCACAATGGTCATGTAAACCATGTACGGTCCACATGGAATGAGAGGTCAGTGTTCCACTCTACTCATCAGTCATAACACCCATCATAGTGGACAATGGGCAATTTGGAATGTACCTCAGAAGACATCTACAGCAACTGTAGACACCAGGCACAAACACCACAAAGAGTATTACCAGACTCAAACAGATGCCCTAAGCAGACTGTCTTACAAAACCACAGCTACACTGTGTTGCATACTGCACACCCAGAGCCAAACTCTGCCTAACGTACAAAGCTATGCTGAACCCACAGCTGTTGGACATGCTCCATGTCAACAGATCAAAATCCCTACAAGCTACACACTGTACTGATCTAAACCTTGTAATGTCAAAAAGCATAACATGCTGGAGTAGTACATGCTCATCTCAGACACATACCACACCCTGGAACTAACTACCTATCAATAGCAAAGAATGGTCTTCATTAGCAGTCGTCATTAATAATCATGATGAATGGATGTGACATAGGAAATACAACCCGGGAATCACCTCTGTGGCTCTGCATGACAGGGGCACATGAACTTAAATTACAGGGGTGTTGAAGGGCAGGGTACCATATGTCTAGGCTTCAATAGGCCTTATGCCTAATAGCCTATGAGCTGCCTATGACCTGAAAAACACACGCATGTACATGTTGCAGTAATTGCTATGTGAGGTTGACTGAGGGTGATGGTGAATGTGTAGGTGAATGTGTCAATGTTCTGCATATGTGTGATAGCCTAGTGGGTAAATGTTTATATCATGGTATGTAGTGTTCTAGCTGTGATCCCTGCAAAAGATATGTATGCTATTGCTAGGCAGCAAAAGCAGTATGGTATACGGTGTGACATAGTCCCATTATGTTGGCTGGAGTGTGCCATTGTAGGCTAAAGCGGTACATGTATGCACATTGATTGTTGACACTAGTGAATACAAATCCCGTATGTACTGTAGTACTATCTGAAGCTGTAGGCATAAACACCACAATATGGTGCATATCAACATTGCTTTGAAACACTGTTTTGTTTGTTACCTGTAGTCCACACACATTACATACCTCAGGCAGAAGGTTTTGTAAGTGCTGACACACAGTACTGTATGGTACACAGGTAAAGCTCATCTGGGTTGCCATACATTTGTGTCTTGTAGGTATGTCTGATGTGTGTGTGGGTATGCCTGTAACATGGCCTGGGTCGTATGTGTGTTACAGGATATAAGTGCATATCTAGCAACATGTATAGTGTAGTACAGCAGTATGCCACCTATATTGATGAATGTGCATATATGTTACTTAGGGGTTTGCTATCAACAAGTAGTGTGGTGTACTGGCAGTACTGTAACTGTACTTTACAATCATTTCAATGGGTGACAATTTTCTGTATGCATTAGCTTCATATAAACCTCCTGTGGTTAGGTGGTGCATTGTGTCACATACAGTGTGCTATGTGCTGTTGTATAGTCTTACATACTGGTTTCACTTTGTTGCTGTGCAGAGCATGGTTTAATATATAGAACATGCCAGGCACTGTCAGGCAGTTGTGGGCTGAGCACTGATGTGTGGGATTAAAAGTGTGTATCTACTGACAGCCAATAGGTTTCTAAATATGTCATTTCATTGATATCTGTACTTTAGAATGTTAAGTGTGCCACAAGACTTGCTCACAATAATTGTCTTCTTTTCTTACATGTCTCATCATCGCAACCCTGCTTATTCCCCCGAAGAGGAGGAAGTAATCATCTCCACACTAGTACATCATCACACCCTGCTGTTCTCCAGAACCAGTCAGGACCAGCATGAGCATACTGCACTGTGGCAGGATGTTGTCCATCGGGTTAATGACGTAGGCATGCATAACTGGACTTATGAGCAGGTACGCCATCACTGCAGTGATTTAATCAGACATGTCCGGCAGCATGCCTCTGATGTCCGCAGACAGCAGCTTGCCACAGGTGGTGGTGCAGCATCACACCCACCCCTCACCAGAGTGGAAGAGCTGCTCCTCAGCATGGTAGCTCCTGGCCAACCACTACAACAAACGTGTCATCATGGAGGCTGGAGTCACCCAGCAAGTTGACTGCAAGCGTGCAGGTAACATGCCATATCTGTAGACTACTGTTAGCACGATTGTTAGAACGTGCATATGTCAACTCTGTACTGAGTATTTGGAAGATGTGGAGCCTGGTGTTGTGCAATACTGATAATTTTGAACATAATCTATATGCCTGTGACTGTCAACCATTGTACTACTGTAAAATTGCAAAGTCACAGCAGCAATGTCACAGTTGTTGACACTGACAAACTGTCTCATATCCTTGTAGGTCCCTCTGGTGTGACAGCAAGACAACAGACCCATGCTGGTGAGTGTTCTACATTTCATATGGCAAATAACATGTGCATGTCATAGGTGGGCTTTAGGCCATTTACACATGTACAACACCCACACATAATGCATGCTCTACACGTTTCCTGTGGGACTATGCACATCCAAGTAGCATGAGTGGCTGCCTCAAACACATGGTATACACAGAGCATCCCAAACCAATGTGGTACACTGTAGTGGACATTGTATAGGCAGAGTCAATACACATGCACACAACAAACACTACCTTCTCATACGCAGTACATGTTAATATCATACACATGGCATATGTAGACATCTGCTGTAAGGTCAGACTCCAGTATCCCAAATGTCATCCACACAGCACACATACTATACCTAAGGGGTAGAGGCCTATCAGGGGGCTTTGCAAAACTCTTCAACAAACAAGACATTCATGTTAGGCAATGCTCCCTATTGAACACCTTACATACCCATGTAACAACTGTCTGTGAAATGGTTAATGTAGCCACAGTGCAGCAGTTCAGGTGCAGCAAGATAGTTGCCAGTGTGGCATACATTAGTGGCCTTGAGTGACCACATGATGCTGCCTGATGATGGCTCATGGTACTACACTACATCCAGTTACAGTAACTACAGTACAACACATAGCATTCATTGCTATACACCTGATAGTTGTGTGCATCCATCCATGGTATGCATACCTGTGAGTGATGGTGCACAGGACATTGAAAAGCATGTAATACTTGCACAGCAATGTTGTGTCCATGTACACATTGTGTTCCAGGGTGAGGCCAATCATTGAAGAACACACATGCATCAAACAGATGTATACTGTTATTAACAAGGACTCTCTACACTCGCACTGCATGCTGTTGAGCAACACACATCTTGCATGCTGACACATGTGATAGGACACTTTGGCTTGTGATACTGTACTCCACCATCAACTACTAATGGGTATGTTCTGCATTGCTGTTGGTGTGTGTGTGTGTGTGTGTGTGTCTACTTTAGCGAGTAGTGTATTTGTGTTCATGTGTGCATGTGTGCATGTGTTCATGTGTTCATGTTTGCATGTGTGCATGTGTGCATGTGTTCATGTGTGCATGTGTGCATGTGCTCATGTGTGCATGTGTGCATGTGTTCATGTTTGCATGTTTGCATGTGTGCATGTGTTCATGTGTGCATGTGTGCATGTGTGCATGTGTGCTAACATCAGGTACAGATTGTAAAGTGTGTTTCCTGTCTCCCTCTCACAGGTGCTGAGGTTGTGTTGGTTGAGTGCAACAGGGAACCTGAAGACACTGCCACAAATAGTGGTGATAATGAAATGTGTTGTGGCACAGGCAGGCTTGACAGGATCTGTCATTGTTCTGCCAATCGACAGTACACAGCTTTCCACACCATCTATGCACACATTCATACTGCCAATACATCCCTCATCACCAATGGCCTTAGCTGAGGGACAGCATACAGTAGGCATTGACCAGGACAGTGTGGTATCTATGGCACATGCAACCCCTCACAGCAGCCATACCCAGAATCCTGGGACAGTACCACATAGGCAAATGTCCAGGGGTTCTCGTGGGAGCACCGCTGGTCATAATGCCCCTAGCAGATGTGCCCTCACAGGTCTTACAACCTCAGGTATGTTCCAGGCTGTTATGCAGGCACAGGCACGTATGGAACGGTACACCAGACAGGGACTAAGGGCACAGAGGGCCCATAACACCGCTATCAATGACAGTATCCATGACTTTGCGGGTGCAGTGCGTCACTACACCGAAGTCATTGATAGACGTTGGGGGGAGACATTAGATGTCCTCCGCAATGTAATGTCCATGTGCCAGGACAGTGCAGGATGGCTGAGACATCGACGTGGACGTATGCCAGCAACATCATCAGCTGGCAGTCTCCGCGGATGACACCCAAGTCACAGCCGCTCCCGTAGTGGCAGTACCAGCCCCAGCAATGTTGGAGCAGGGCTGTCAATAGACCATCATAGAAGACCACGTGCATGTGGCTCTGGCCAGTCCCAGCAGGGAAATGGGTACAGTCGTCATGCCTCTGCCTCTGATGATAGTACCCAGTCTGGCTTAGTACCCAATACTGTCTGTTGCACCCCTGCCAGGCGCAGGTACTCTGTCCATGGCCAAAGACGGTGATCAGTACAGCCTGGCAGGTACAGTCTGTGGCTGTCCCACAACCTCCCATATACGGCAACCACATGGTAGAACTGTCTGCATGCAGACACACACATATAATCCAAACACCTAGGGCTAACACATACACACACACACACACACACATCACATCAACATTGACCCATGCTGTACTGTTGTCCCTCACACACATACACATGTCGATTGGATGGGTCAATGTCAGGCTCTGGCAAACCAACAACACACCCTGTGCATATGATGAAACTGTGCCACCTCCTGTCATCTGTAACATTGATGCAGGAACAGGCTAACATGGTGCTGATGCACAGGGTGACTTTATAGCAGTGTAGCAATGTTAGCATGTTGTCAACAGTACAGTGTAATGATATCCCTGTAGGTATATCTGAGCAGGCATGATGCATTAAAGCTATGATAATCAATGTAGTATCGTTTACAACAGTGTTAGTTCCAAAAATGTATTGTCCACCCATGTGCCACTTGGCTGATGTGTGTAGTTTTGGCAGCATGTGTTGGTGAGTGGACAGTATGTGTGTGATGTGTGCAGTACAGATTTGCAGGTGTACATTTGTGAACATGGTGGAGGTGCACTGTCTGCATGTGCATGCATAGTGGACACAAGGGAAGGGAGACATGCCCTGTATTACACTGTCAAAACTTCATTGTTTCTATTGGTGGCCAGTATGCATTTTAATACACATGCGTTTTAACCTGGGTACACATGTGTGTATGACATGGTTTGACACTATGCTGTGGGTGATACTGTTACTATCTGTCATTGGTTTGCATTCTGGTAGTATACACAACCTCAACAGCCTGACCATGACCAAACGTTAGATGATGTCTTGACAACTGACACACAGATGTAGGGAACTCAGTAGCATTTGGATCCATCCGGTACTGTACTATACCAGTAGCCAGTGGTATTGACTGCCACCCATTCCTGGGACAACTCCTGTCTGGCATATAGTCTTCTTAGGTACAAGCAAACACACTAGGGATATGTCCGTCCACATCTGAAAATGCATACAGTGGCCTACAATGCATTCTCCGGATGAGACACTTATCCTCCACAAGGGTATCATACAGACAGATACCCATTGTCCAACCCATGCTGTAAAGCTGTAAGCCAAATATAGCACAGTCATCCACATTTGTTAAACATAGTATCCTGACAGTACCACATAGGTAGTAGACCCAAACATGTAGAATGGGTGCTGATGTGTACATACAACCAAGTGTTATGTCATCTGTCCTTTGGTATTCACATTTCCATAGGTGTTCTGCAGTCCCTGGGTGTATCACATAACCAATAAGGGGTCTGTATGCATATCCACAAAGTTGTTGTACACCTATAATGAATGTCCATTATTGACAGACTTTGTTGTGTTTGAACATGTCTGAAATATACCCAAGACATGAACCCTCACTCACACTATTCTATAGAAACTGTCATGGCTGTGTGTGACACAGATGACCTAGGCCACAGATCACTACAGTGGCTGGCCTTGTCACAAACATACATTTGTGACAGAAGGTCTGAGAAGCAGCAGCACAATCTGTCATAGGTAACAGATGTATTCATGTAGAAAGCAGGCTTCACACATATGAACTAATTGAGGTCACATGTGCATATATGTCTTTGCCACACAGATACCTGAAGTGTGCAATCACATACTGTTGTTATACTGATATGTCATACAGTAGTAAAAGCTAAACACAAAACACATTGACCAACAGTATCACACACACACACACCCAGCAATTGCAGGATTCAAACACTTACCTAACTATTTTATGATACTAGAGAGATATGCATTAACAAAATGCGCTATATGCTTTACTGGGAGTTTTTATTTTCAATGCTATATTTGTAGGATGCTGACATTATCAGACTTGCCAAACAGGAATGTTACACTTCTAAGGTATTTGCCTAGTCTACAAAAAGGGCAATACGCTCAAAGGAAATCACACAGACAGACACACACAGACACCAATTGCAGGATTCAAACTCCTACCTAACTATGTTATGATACTGGAGAAATACACATTAACATGACGTGCTATGTGCTTTATTGGGGTTTTTTATTTACACTGCTGTATTTGTGGGATGCTAACATCATCAGACTAGACATGGTAATGTGTGTGCACTTAGATTTATGCAATCCCAGGACTGAGACATGGGGGACAGCAGGTGTTACCAGCTTGAACAGGACTCCACAAATCTTACCTTGTGTGATCTATCTGTGGCCCAGTTGCCAATCCATCTGATGACAATACATATTTATGCACAGGTTATTGATTTTGTGGATACGACATGTGTCTGGGATGTTGGAAAAGGCCTATTCAAAGTGTATGTGGGACGTGTGTAGCTCATTTCATTCATGTATGTCCTGGGTGGCTGCCTTGCAAACAGTCTAGCAGGTTTGGGAAACATGATCTGCCCATGACCAGTCCAAAGTTGGCAGGGTTGTGTGTTTATAGGCTTCTAATAGCTCTGTTTCTGACTTCAGTCCTGATGGACTTCATGGCCTTGCAGATCAGACTTCATTGGCTTATAAGACTATAGTTCCCATGGTCTGTTGTGCACCAACACTTGTGTAGTGTGCCATATGTTGCTGTAACCCATTCAACAGTTTCATATCCTGTAGAGAGGGTGAGGCTCAACAGACTGTTCAGGTGCAGGCTCTGTTTGTTCTGCAGTTCACTTATGAAACATATAGGGGCACAATGTAATCCAACTGATGCCATGTTTTCAGTTTTGGAAGGAGCTATTTACCCAGTCTACATGTGATATCTCATGGTATGTTGATAGGGCCTTTTGTCAGTGGGAGGTGGGTATGAATGTATGGGCCTGTCTGACAGGATGTTGGCATTGTCAGACATTTACAGTTGGCCCTGACTCAGGACATATATGAGTGTACATTACTATTTATGACATAGCTGAGGGTAGTGTCATGGTTCTGTATGGACTCCTTCGCAGATAATCTTTCCATGACCTGGATTAGATAGTGTTTGCAGTGCACATTGTTTATTGATGATACTGATTTCAGTTTTTTTTCTTTGCTTTTCAACTTTCTATGACCAACCTAAGTATCTGTAGTACATATTTGATTATGACAGGGTTCCAATATATTATGTATGTGTCTGTTGTCATATCACTATGTGCACAAGTCAGGATTGGTGAATTGTGAGAGGTTCCTGGTTTAACACATGCTACTGCCTGATATGTGTGGCCCACTACTGTACTCACACATGGTCTAAGTGGGTGAGCATGCCCAGTTTGGCCTTTCAGTATGTTGTTGCCTATTTGTCTCATTTATTCAAGTGTGTGAGCATGCCCAGTGTGACCTTTCAGTATGTTGCTATGTGAAGTCCACTGCATTTGTTGACATGTGTGAACACGCCCAATATTAACATTTATACTATACGTGTGTTGTAAATCAAATTTTTTTTTAATGCAGGGCTCACCTTTGTGTCATAACTCTACAGGGATTATGCTGTGCCTGCGGGGTTTCCAGGAGACACTTTGCATAGACTTATCAACATTTATTCCTACAGGCTGATCAGTGAAATACTGTCATGGTTTAGTGGTTCAGTACTGCGACTATAGTGCACAGTATCCTGGGTTTGAAAACTATCACTGCTTCATATTTTCATACTGGGCAGACCAGACTGCTTAAGGAACAGTAAAGCAAATACGACCATGTTTACCTGCTTTTGCTCAACTATGCCCAACTTTGACCAAACTTGCACAACATTGCTCAGTGTTAACGAACATTGCTGAATGCTGCCCAATATTGCTCAACATTGCCCAAAGTTGTGCTACTTAGTGTGTGCAATTTTGTTTACATATACTAAATAGTGGCAAAAGCTGTTTAGCACTGCTTTATATTGCTTAACACATGGCAATCATGCCTCAGGTGGTGCTGCAGGGCTGCCTATGTCGGATGCACATATTACACTCCCTATACATGTGTGATAACAGGTAGTGTCAAGTTAGGCATCCCTTTTACTATATGTGCAAGTCAGAGAGAGGTATAATTTCCAGGGTTCCTACTGAGCCAGTTTATATGCTATGCGTTGCCTCTTTGCCAAGGCCAAAGCATACTGGGCATGCCTCCTTCTGCCTACTGGGGCAGGCTCAGGTTGTTCCTCCTCCGAGTCACGCTCTGCCTGTGATGGCCTTGGCAATGGTGGGGGGCTGTTTGGCCCGGCCCTATGCTGCTCTTGCTGCAGCTGTTTTCGCAGGATCATATTATGTAGCATAGCACATACCATGACTACTTGGGTACATGTAGTTGGTGAATACTGCAAGGCTCCACCAGATGTGTCCAGACACCGGAACTGTGACTTGCGCAGCCCAAATACATGCTCAATTACATTTTGTGTTTGTGCGTGTGCCTCATTATTGCATTCCTGTTCAGGTGCGTGTGCATTTCTGATGGGTGTCATCAGCCACGGCTCGAGTGCATATCCAGCATCCCCCACTAGGTGATGATGAGGGATGTCCCCATTGGCAAATGTCTGGTACAGCTGTGTCAGATGCCAGATATGGGAATCATGGTAGCTTCCAGGGCAGCCAGCACACACATTCATTATTATGCCCTGGGCATCACACACGACCTGGCAGTTGATGGAGGGGAAACCCTTGCGGTTATAGTAGTCCCTACCCCGCTCACCAGCTGGTGCTTTGATGCATATGTGCGTGCAGTCTATTGCACCCACTACCTCAGGGTATTCCGCTATTTTGCTGGAAAAGATGCATATTGATGGCCAATACCTCACAGGAATTGGGGAAATATACATGATCACCGACATGTGCTGACATAGCATTCAGGAACTGGTGCAGTACCCTGGATGCTGATGCCTGTGAAATCCCCATCATATCACCAATTGGTCTCTGGAAGATACCTGTTGCTAGTATTCTTAGGCCAACACATACCTTGGTGTCCACTGGGATGGGTTCCCCTCTGTTGGTTCTGTGTGTGAGGCATGGCCTGCACAGCTCAACAATTTGCTGCATGAGGTCTCTGTCCACTCTATAGCACTCCACTATCTCCAGCTCATGTAGCCCCTGGTAGGTTACCCTGGGCCTGTACACTCTTCTCCATCTCCTCACTGTGGGTTGCTCAGCAGCATTCGCATTGTTACCACCCTCAGCATGTTGCATATGTCGCCTTATAACAGCAATGGCTGCCCCTAACATTTCTTTGTCTCAGTAAAGCTTTTTCAGTTTTCACTTCTATTAGCTTACTGCAGTGTTGGAGTGTCTCTGAGAAAAACATAGTGGAAAGTTGTTTGCTGAGTTTTAAGTGCTGGGTTGAGCTGGGCTAGTGTACTGCCTGTATAATTGGCTGATTCTGATTGTTTTCACCTGTTAGCTCTGCTACTTCTCCTTGGTTAACTTCCTAGTATTTGTTGTGCTTCCTTTTCCCTTTCTGTTTCCACAGGGGGCAGTGCTGGGCAAACAAGCACAAACACGCACACACCAGCTCACACATGCGCACACATGCTTATACGGCCTAACACTTGCTGACTCAGGCTTAAACGCACGCACGCACACAGGTGCAAACGCGCTTACACAGGTTTCAACATCCTTACACTTGCTTACTCTGGCTTAAATGCGTGCACACAGGTGCACACGCGCGCACACAGTCTTACTCAGTTTTACAGGTGCTCACACACGCACATACACAGTGCAGGCACTTCTACAAGAAACTTTAGTGTTGTCCATGGCATACACCTTCTATTTCTTGCCTTTAGCTGGGGTACCTGTTGACACGCCACTTCCAGTGATGGGTAACTGACAGCAAACACGTCACTCTGCTCCAATGAGCTTACGTTCTTTCATACATACCCCCCATGATGTCACCTATCTTCTACTCTGATACTCCCCTTATCCTACTCTTACACTCCACAGACTTTGCTCATTTGCCATGTGAAATTGGGATTCACTATCCTTACCCTTATTTGCATAAGATTGCCTACTAATGCTTGGTTACATGTCTTAGACTGAGCTTCCCCCCTTAGCAACCTCTACTCAGTAGCCATGTTGACTTCAGCCTGCCATTCACTTGCATGGCAGATGTATATTTATCATGAAATGCCTATTTTTGGCTTTTAATTTCTTTTTTGGGGGGGGGGGTTACAGTGCAGCGCATTTGTGTGACGCTGCACTACGCTTAAACTTTGGAGATCGAGGTAAAAAAAAATTATTAATTTTTTTTTTGCAAAGGGTAGAATTGCCAATGGCCATATATTTGGCCATTGGCATGCTTCCTCAACTGGATGCATCCTTTATTTGGAGCTGTCATGGCTCCGTTTTGCTATTTGCAGAACGGTACTCAGCTGACAACCGAGTACATTTCTGAACATAACACTACTCTTACTCGGACAGGCTAGGGTTTCCTGGATTGCAAATTTACCTCATTTGCATAACTTTCTGCAGCAAATGAGGTAATTTGCATATCCTAGCCCTGTCCGTGTAAGAGGAGTTTTAGGAGCTCTCTTGCATGCCCCTGCTGCTGTTCCTGGATCGCTCGGCAGACATGTTGGCTGCATGGAGTCTTACTCTACTCGTAGACTCTGTGCAAGCCTTCGTGAATCCAGCCCTTAGTCTTATAAACTGAATATAATTAGTGATTAAACAAAATTGTTAGTATTTGATAGAAGGAAGGTAAGCATACTACATAATGATCCAAAAGAAAAGGACAGAACAAGTAAAATACTATAAATATTTAGTTATAATTTATATTTCAACAGTACATGGTTAACATGTTAGATTTTTAGGAACAAAGAAAAAGCAGTCAGTGGCTTAATAAGATCTGACAAAAAATATGGTAGCTATAGTTTGAAACTTTTAATGGAAAGAATAAGATCAGAACATTCAAGTTTGATTTCATACAGAGCACAACTATGTACACAAACACAATAATGGCTTCCTAAATGGTGCATATACAATGCTGAAATGTGTTGAAGTTTCCAAAATCCTTTCCAACTTCCTGTCAGTTGCAATAAGAAAAAAACTGCTTCCATTTAATTTCAGTATACAATAAAATCAGGAGATATTAAAATGAAACAAATGTTATTGGGGAAATGGAAAGCAGAGTTTGCATCTTTTTCCAAAACAGAATATAGGAAAAGTCTGTTCATAGGGACTCAGTTATTTAGATTAATATTTGCATAAAAATTACCAATACATGATTAAAATATTCGCATAAGAATAAAATAAGTAAAATATATCTGCCAATGATTTTAAAAAGCATTAGGAATAAATAGGAAAAAAAAAGCATAGTAAGAATTTGAAGAGCTATTCAAAATTAGAATCCAAACAAATAATAAAAGGCTGCTGACAAACAACCTGTTCCAGAACATCAACAGAATGGTTTGGAGAGACAGGTATATCTCACAGAGGATACTGCTGCTCTGGAACAGATTGCCCATCCATATAAAACAAATCTCATCCCTGTCCATATTAATGCTCACCTTGGATCTGTGGATGGGAAACAAAAAATTTATTTTAGGGCTGCACCCTGTACTACTAATGGACTGAGGCAACTCCTAAATACTGTATCCCCTGCATGGGCCCTCTGTAATTATTTATTGTATGAGCCCATTTATTCACACTAAGGGTAATATATAATTATTGACCATGGGGTGGGTATGGCCAGTCTTACAGCAAATGGGATAGGTTAATTCAAGCACCAAAAGGGAAATTGGCTAGGCTTAAAATGGTCCACAAAGGCAGGTAGCCAGTACTTACCTATGAACATATGAACAATAAGAAAACACAGGAAGATACTTTTGTTTTATAATGCTTAAATTTGAAATATATAATAGTAATTGTGGCACAAGATGGAATCACCTGGAGCCATATTTGATAATCTTTATAAAATAACCCACCCAGCATATAACCTTACACTGTCCTAGCTTGCTAAGACTATAAACTAAGAAATAAATAGCAACAGTATCACCAAATCAAAGAAAAACAAGCTTCAAAGCAGGATCTGACCAATGTAATCCACAGAGTAAACGAGTGCCAAGTGGGTAGTTGCAAGAAAATTTATTGATATAAAACAAGCGCTTTCGCTCGGCTAGATACCGAGCTTTTTCAAGTTAAAAATTAATTCAAACATTGGAAACAGTGCCATTTTATATATCTTTCCTTATCACATGGTTAGCTAGTTAGCTGTTGGTCTTAAGTCAATTAACAATTAACAATTAGTGAGGAGTGCTACTTTAGTGAAGCAACACTCATAATTTAAAAAGAAAAATGCTCATATGTTTAAAAAGAAATACCCATATTACAAAGCGTTGCACATTTGAAACATAAAATACACTGTTTAAAAATGTACGTGCTAATGCTCAAGTATTAACTCTAGTAGCAAGTCTGTATACATACAAAACCTGTTAAATGAACTGCATTATCAGTTATGTTAAAAACTGTATTCCTGTTGTTCATAATTTTTGTGTTAAATATATTTGGTGAATGTTAAAACAATTTTAAAAATAGTAGAAATAGAAAACATACATCTGTACAGAGAAAAACTTGTTGAAAAAAGTATACAAGCATAAAGTTTACTGTAGTTAAAAAGTCATGTTGCAGCAGACACCTACAACAGTGAATGATCTTACTGTGAAGGGTGTGTCTACTTACAAACCTACAAGCGAGCTCTTCTAATTTTGAGAACACTGCTGATGTTAACACTCTCATTTAAACCTGGGGCTCTACTTGCTTCTAACCTGAGTTGCCAGAAAAGTTCTCTATATTCTAGACTTGTTTCCCAGTCGCCACCCCAAGCATTGGGAAGTACTTGTTCCAATACCAAGAACTTGAATT
This sequence comes from Protopterus annectens, assembly GCF_019279795.1. NCBI lineage: Eukaryota > Metazoa > Chordata > Ceratodontiformes > Protopteridae > Protopterus > Protopterus annectens. Next base: position 1,271,242,094 of record NC_056735.1, read on the forward strand.
TGAATTTACAGTAAACTTTATGCTTGAATACTTTTTTCAACAAGTTTTTCTCTCTACAGATGTATGTTTTCTATTTCTACTATTTTTTAAATTGTTTTAGTTACTATGGAATGCAGTGTAGGAACAGTATTGGAATCCTTTTACGTTAATATGTTTCAGGTACTATGGAATGTAGTGTAGGAACAGTATTGTAATCCTTTTGTGTTACTATGCTTTAGGTACTATGGAATGTAGTGTAGGAACAGTATTGGAATCCTTTTGTGTTAATATGTTTTAGGTACTATGGAATACAGTGCAGGAACAATATTGGAATCCTTTTGTGTTAATATGTTTTAGGTACTATGGAATGCAGTGTAGGAACAGCACTGGAACCCTTTAGTGTTAATATGCTGTAAAGAGTAATGCAGTAGTTACTGATTAGTGTTTGCACTACTGTGGTAGAGGTGATGCAAGCAGATGAAATTTATTTTTTTGTATGGCTGTTAGAGATGGAGCATAGGCGGTATAAACCTAAGGATCCCATGGCTGTCCAGGGATGGGACAGAGAAAGAAGGAGTGAAGTGAGCCTCCAAGCTAGCTAAGGAAAGTACAGTTGTGTACACTTACCATAAATGTAGATGTTCGAGTGTATTCACTGTTGCAGTCATCACATTTGGGTTATCTGCCTGCAGATAGCCCTCATCCTGCCTGAATACCAGAGTCTTGGGATTTCTGTGTCGGATGCTGTCACTTCTTCCATGATGTCAGGTCATTAGGGGTATAAAACATGCAGCCGATGCCATTACATCAGTTTTTCTTGCCCCAGATATCAGGTGCCCCCACAGTAGGAAGCAATTACATGGTATGGAACACCCCCAGCAAAAAGCAAATACACATGATATAAAGTATGCCAAGCAAAAAAGATAGATAAAAGTAAAGAGAAGTCAGGGAGCTGGAGAGAGGGTAACCAGGACTGCAACAGTGAATACGCTCGAACATCTGCATTTATGGCAAGTGTACACAACTCTATGCTCTTCAGGATTCACTGTTGTAGTCATCACATTTGGGTTGATTCCCAAAGCTAAGGAAGGGTGGAGGCAGTTAAGGAGCATTAGGGTTAGCAATGAGGCCCTGTAAGACTGCTGCGGCAAATCCATCTCTGGATTTAGAAAAGATAGGCAAGTGGTAATGCTTGGTGAAAGCATGTACAGAGCTCCAGGTTGCAGCTTCCAGGATGTCCCTGGTAGGGACTCCTCTGAGAAAGGCAGTAGAGGTAGATGCAGCCCTGGTGGAATGTGTTCTTATCACCTGTGGGGTAGGTTTTCCATGGTGCTTGTAGCAGAAATGGATGCAATGTGCTATCCATTTGGAAATGGTTTGCTTTGAAATGGCCTTCCCCTCTGCCCCTGCAGCAAAGCTGACTAGCAGCTGGTCAGATTTTCTGAGAGGCTTAGTCCTGTCCAGATAGAATCTAAGCTATCTGTGCATGTCCAGAGAATGCAATATCCTTTCCCCTTTATTCTAGGGATTAGGGGAAGAGTAGGCAAATGAATGGACTGGTTCAGAGCCACACTAGATGCCGTCTTGGGCATAAATGATGGATTAGTCCTGAGGGAAACCCTGTCCACATGGAAGATAATGAAGGGTTCCATAGCCATAAGGGCCTGCAGTTCAGACACTCTTCTTGCAGAAGTGATGGCTAGAAGTAAAGCGGTTTTCCAAGAAAGATATTTCAACTCTGCTGTAGCAGCTGTTTCAAAGGGGGGAAGAGTAAGTTTCTCCAACACAAATGTTAGGTCCCAGGCTGGAGTGTGAGCTCTCCTGGGGGAGGGGTCTTAAATATTTGGCCCCTCTAAGGAATTGTTTTAGCAGTGGATGAGAGAAGAGGGGTGGCTCAGTATTATAATGTGCTGATATGACTGAGGCATGAGTCTTAATTGACGAGAAAGATAGGCCCTTGAGGAGCATTTCTGTTAAATAATTTAGAATATGAGATAAGATGGGCACCGTTGTGCCATCCCTTGAGACTGGCTCTAGGAACTGTATCTTTTCCACTTTTCTGAATAGGATTTTCTAGTACTAGGTCTATTTGCCTCTAGAATGATGACCAGCACCTGCTTACTGAGGGTTGCCAGAGGTGAGCTCAGGGGATTAGCCAGGCTGCAAGGTTCAGGGTTTGAAGCTAAGGGTGTAGAATCTGGCCTGCCTGCTGGGACAGCATGGAAAGAGTCTGAGGTAGGTGCCATGGTTGTAGCAATGTCAGACTGCACAAAAGGGGGTACCAGTGCTGGCATGGCCAGTCCGGTGCAGTCGGAATTGTCCTTGTCTTGTCCTGTTTGATCTTTAGCAGTACCTTTGAGAGGAGAGGCAGAGGGTGGGAGGCACAAACTGAGAGGCCTTCCCAGGTAAAGGACAGGGCATCCACTTTCCAAGCTTGACAGTGGGCAGTTCTGGTGCAGTACTTTTTCAATTGGTGGTTCTGAGGGGAGGCAAACAGTTCTACCTCTAGAGTCTCCCTTTTGTTCCTCAAGAGCTTGAATATTTTGGGTTCCAGTTTCCATTTGTGTGGGTCCATGAAATTTCTGCTTAGGTCATCTGCCAGTGAATTTAGTTTGCCTGGCAGGAATTGAGCTTGTAGGGTCACTTGGTTGCTCAAGGCTGTGTTCCACAAAGCCATGGCTAGTCTGCAGAGTGGGTAGGAATGGGTTCCCCCCTGCTTGTTTATGTACCACATAGCTGTGGTGTTGTCTGTCTTTACAATTAGTTGTCCTGGAAGAATAAGGTCTTTGAAGGCTGTCAGAGCATTCTGTACAGCTAACATTTCTTTTTGATTGATATGCAGGTGCATCTGTATTGGGTTCCATTTACCCTGAATACACTGCCCTGCCATGTGAGCCCCCATGCATAGTCTGATGCATCTGTTGTTAGGGTTTGGGCGGCAGGGGTAGAGTGAAAGGGAGTCCCTTGTTGTGGTTGCAGGCCTCTGCCCACCAAAGGAACTCTGCCCTTAGGCAAGGGATGATAGGAATCATTGTTTCCAGGTCCTGAGAATGCTGACACCATAGACTTTTTACATACCATTGAAGTTTCCTCATATGCAGTCTTGCATATGGAATTAACAGAATGCAAGAGGCCATGAACCCCAGGGCTTGCAGGATTTTCCTTGCAGATAGCTGGGTTTTTGTGGCCAGTAGGTTGAAGTAGGTTTTAAAAAAAAACTTGTTTCTCTGGAATGAGGAATGCCATTTGGGAAGTCGTGTTCAAGCTTGCTTCCAGGAATACAATCTGTTGGCAGGGTAATGGGTGTGATTTCTTCTCGTTGATGGTGTACCCCAGTGAAGTTAGAAGTGTCTTTACAAATGCCAGGTGCTGTAATAGCAAGTCCTGACTCACTGCCTGAATCAGGCAATCATCCAAATATGGGTAAATCTGAATATTTCTCTGCCTGCAAAATGCAATGGCTGGAGCTAGGCACTTTGTGAATACCCTGGTTGCAGTAGATAAGCCAAAGGGAAGTGCAGAGAACTGATAGTGCATGGACCCTGCCCTGAAGCATATGTATTACCTGCAAGATTCCCTTATTGGGATGTGCAGATAAGCTCCTTTTAAGTCTAGGGTTGCCAGCAAGGCATCCTTGGCTAGCATAGGAAGAAGCTGTTGAAGAGTTAGCATTTTGAATTTTGGAACCACCAGAAAGATGTTGAGGATAGACAGGTCCAGGAAAGGACACCAGGAGTTTTCTTTTCTGGGAACCAGAAACAGTCTTGAATATAAACCTTGTGCCCTTAGTTCTACTGGGACAGGTTGAATAGCCTTGATGCTGAGGAGAGGAAGAACTTGTTTTTGGGCCTCCACCCAGTGGTTTGGGGGGAGGTCTGGCCATCCACTAGTGGATGAGAGAGAGTGGAAGTGGAATCTGTAGCCTAGGGAAACTATGTTTAAAACCCATTTGTCTTGGGTAATGAATTATCAGTTTTTTGCATGCAGTGCGAGCTTTCCTCCTAAAGGTGCAAGTAGTTGAGCAAGGCTTGGAAGAGTTAAGGATAAGTCATTGTGCAATTTTTCCATAGGGGTGTGGCTTACTACTCCCTGCTTTAAAAGTGGGAGCCCCCCACTGCTTAGATCTGAGCATAGCCTGAGACTGAAGTCTTGGTGGTCTGCTGCTCCTGCTTTTGGACTGTGAAGGCCTGGAAGGGACTGGAAAGGAGCAGTTCTTTGAAGGCCAGTGCCTACTGAATCTAGGTGGCTGTACTTGTAAGAAAACTTTAGCAGTTTGCATAGATTTAGCTTTTTTCTCCATTCTTTTGAGGACTTCTTCCACTTTGTTGCCAAAAAAGCGGTCTTGGTTTAATGGTGCATCCAGTAATTTAGCTTTCACATGATCTGGCAAGTTTTATTACTTAAGCAAAGTATTCCTTCTAAGTACAGACCCAGTGACAGCAGCCATGCAAGATGCTTCTAAAGCATCAAAACCACATTGCAAAGTATGTTTACCAACTTGGTCAGCAGAATGCATTAACTCTTGTAAACCTGTGTTCAGCATAGTCAGGAATCAACATAATTTTCTGTTTAAGCAGTCCCATAATATCTTGCTGATACTTTAAACTATGAAACTGGCAATTTAAAGCCTAATGACCAGAGCAGCAGAGGTATATACCTTCTTACTCCATCTGTCTAAAGCCCTAGAATACCTGTCAGAAGGGGTAGGATTCTTGGCAGTAGTAGCCTTAATGCTTTTAAGTCCTTGGGAAATGGTCTCTGGATCCGCAGTAGGATTCTTGAAAAGGAATTTGTAAGAGTCAGGTACTCTATAGTACCTGTCAGGTTTCCTGGGAGCTCAAGGCAAAGTGTCTGGGGTAAGGCTGGATTCCAGGAAAACATCATCTACAATCTCCAGAACAGGAGGGATAGCTAGAGGCCTGTGCTGAGGCAGGTTTAATAATTCCTAAGTCTCTTTTTGGACTGTGAATAGCCCTGGATTTCCCAGTGGAAATGTTCCCTAAGGGTATGCAAGGTTTCAGCAAAAGAAAAATCCTCTGGAGGGGAAGCAGAGGGAATGGAATCCTCTGCATCAGAATCCTCATAATTAGACAAGGGTAAATCCTGGTAGTCAGAAGGAATAGAGATATCAGATTCCTGATCAGAAGAATCAGAAGGAAAATCAGTTCTAGGACTCTTAGAGGGGAAGGCTGGCTTCCCCTAATTAAGGTAATAAGGTCTTCAGCCATTCTAATCATTTGTTTTTGAGGCCTGAGAATGCACTTTGGTTGTCGGTTTTCTAGATGTAGTGCGAGCTTTAGACCTGAGGAATTCTGTATTTTTAGCTTGAAATGAAGTTGCCGGTTTAATATGAAAATCCATATGCCTAAAAACACCCTTAGAAGCCGGTGCCTGCACAGTGGCTCCGGACCCATCCAAGGCAGAGACATCCATAGGTTCCATAGTCGAAGAAGCATCTCGCGGTATACCGAATTCTGAATGGGACTCAGCAAAGGCCTGCAAATCTGTAGAGGCGGGTATTAGGGGCTGCAAAAGCACCTCATTGAGTACCGGCAGACTGGCGACTAGCATAATGGAAGCATCATCGGCATTTTTGGACTTATGTGGTCTGTCTCTGTCTTTATCCTTACATTTTTTCAGAAGATCGGTAGTCGGATTGCTTAACAAAGCCATTTCGAAGTATGGAGATCAAGAACGAAAGTATTTATAGGTTCATAGGTTCAAAGGAAGGTACTAGGCTATCGGCCCAAGGGCCTACGTAAGCCTAGCCAGCAAGGTTCCATAGCTTATGCCACCCAAGAAAGTTATTTTCCTGTGCCACTGTCCAGCAGAGATACAGAAGTGATCCCCGGGGTGTATTTCCTATTTCCCATCCACTCATCAAGATTTTTCTTGAAGAGTGCTAATGAAGAACTTTGCTTGACATAGATGGGTAGCTTGTTCCAGAGTATAGGAAGTCTCTGGGACAGGAATGTATCCCTCCAGCGTGTCCTGTTTATTGTGGTGACAAGGTTTAGGTCCCTAGAGTGTGTAGCTCAGAGGGATTGGGATTTCTTTAGGTGTAGCATGTCCAACAGCTCTGGGTCTGACATAGCTTTATATGTTAGACAGAGATCACCTCCGAGTAGGCAATATGCTACGGAGTAAAGCTGGAGTTTTTTGAGAAGGACAGTGTAGGGCATTTGTTTGAGGCCAGTAATCCTCTTTGTGAGGTACTTCTGTGGCCTTTCCAGCTGCTGCAGATGTCTTGTGAGGTACATTCCAAAAGGGGCATTGTACTCTATAATGGGTCTAATGAGTGATGAGTAGAGGGAAACAATGACCTCTTTTTTCCTGGATGAGAACCCTTTTATGATGAGGTGTGTCACGTAGAAGGACTTCCTGACTACTGTGGTGATGTGACTATCAAAGGAGAGACTACTGTCCACCTGGGTCCCAAGGTCTCTTATCACGCATTTGGTGTTAAGTAAATTGCTGCCTATGTGGTAGTTCATGGGTACAGAGTTTTTACCAAAGGGGATGACACTGCACCTTTTGGCATTGAGCTTGAGACCATGGCTCAAAAATAGCTCGACGATGAATAGTTTTGGAGTTGAACAAGGCACAAAACCAACAGCGAGGGACGTCGTGGTCTGGGCCTAAACAGGTGATGCAGTAAGAAGGAAAAATCGCTATGAGGTATTTGCTTTCCACAGGCAAGACAATTATTAATTTTTTTCTGACATCGGTTAGAGCAAGAAAAAAGGATCCCCAATGGAGTACTTATCTTTTTGATGATTTCAGGTCTGAAACTGGAAAACAAAAATTTCTGGAGTCAGCTAACTGGCACTTGCTAACTGCTTCTGCTTTGGGCACTGCACGGCAAGAAAGATTGATGTAATGGTGTTGGCTGCATGTTTTATACCCCTGACAACCTGACGTCATGGAAGAAGCGACAGCATCCAACACAGAAATCCCAAGACAGATAGCCCAAATATGATGACTGCAACAGTGAAACACGAAGAACATCAGGGAATCAGTACACGGATGCACAATGCACAGTGAAATCCTGGCTCTCCATGGAGGTAATGGAGAAGCTGCCAGCTAAAAACTGTCTGTAGTAGTCGCATGTGATTCTGAAGTGGGACTGTGCCAGTTGAAAGCCTATGTTTTAATGGTTGTAATGAAATGTAGGAACATTTGTGGGGTTTGTTTTCATTTTCTGACTTCTATGCATGTCAGACAGTTGTGTAGGACAGGTGAAAACAACAGCAATGCATGAACTGTAAATGGTTTGTTTGGATGACAGTGACTGAAGTCTGTGTTGAGTTTTCCAGGACCTTATACATACGATTGCAGAGATGTGAAAATAAAATATGATATTCCTCTTCTCTAGGAGAAAAGATAACATTCAATCCAGTGACTGAATTCCTCAATGAAAGACAAGTACTGAAAATGTTATGAGTTATGAGTCACCTGCCGGAGCACTTACACAAGTTATATAGTAGAAAACACTATTGCAAGCAGTGTAATAACTAGGACATTTTAAGTAAATGAAAAGTTTAGAGGCAGGCAAGTAGCTTTGGGAGAGGAATCCTAACAAAGGGTTTCCTTGAGCTTCCAGTGTACATTTGCTCACAACACTGTTGTGTGTATTTGTCAGCAACAGGATGCCTATGATGGAGTAGATATAAGGAGCACAGGCATAGATAACGAAACACAATGTAGGACATTTTTACTAGAGTTATAATTGACATAGCTCCTTATTTGATTTTTATCTATGGATATTGTTGTATTCTGGTGAAATATTTAATGAGAATGTGCTTATGATGTCATGATGTCACGTCTGGTAAAAAATAGAAAGAGGCATGCTAATACCTGGAACACAGCTATAAGTAATGGAGTGGAAAGAAGAAAAAGAAAATAATGGCATGCCATGCAGAAGCAGCAATCAATAGGTGACCCTTTACATGACAATAAAGTGTTCTGATTGGTTAGCATGGAGAGCAATATATGTCTGACACTGTAAGTGAGTTTATTATGTTAGTGAGCACTGAGAGTAAGTGGAAAAGTGTATATTTTGGTTTCTGTCTTAACTGTGAAAGAAACTCCATATATTCTAGTGTATTGGATAGTTTGTGACAAACAAAATCATTGTAGTAAGCTTTGTGACTTGAACATAATATTCATTAACAAGCAAATGAAATCTAACTCTATTGGTTTAAGCCTCAGCACATGGATTGTATCTCTAGGTCAGTCCATTCGCAATCAGATGGCTACAAGCCAGCTGATGCATTATCTTATATTTAGAAGGCTGGAGGGCAATTTCTGCTGAGGTTCCTTTGTGGAGCAGCTTTGTATTGGAACAGCCATTGAAGGGATGCATGATCTGTGACCAAGAGGTAATATTTCATGGCAGTTAAGACAATGTTAACAACTAAAAACTCTCATTCCACAGCCAGGTAGCATTTTGCTGTGTTACTAAAATACCCTAATACTGTTGCAGATGGGGATTTCCTCCCTGTCTACAACCGGAGACTAAACTGCATCTATTCATACCTCTAAAAAGTAAGCAGATATGAGTATTAGCTCAGAGCATAGCATATCCTTCAGCTGCCTAAAGGTTTGTTCTATTGAGTTTGTCCACTTTGCTTTCAGGGGAGACTTATCTTTAATCAGTTCAATCTGAAGGCAAGAAATACTGTCAAAGTCAAAAACAAACTTCTGGTAATATTTAGCTAATACCAAAAGAGCTGTCACTTACTTTTCATGTGTTGCTGTGGGACAGTTTTTACTACTTCACATTTTCTGTCTGTGTTTTCACAGTTCCTTTATCATATAGCTGATAACAGCCTTTTGCAATTAATAAATTGCACTTAGGATCACAGGATCATAGGAGGTTACTAGGCTAATGGCCCTGGGGCCCTTAGAAGCCTAGCCAAGAGTTTATCCCCCCAAAAATAACCCTCAGTCAGCACCTGTTGCCCCTGTCAATGAGGGACAAAGGTGGAACCCCTGGGACAAATTTGTGGTTTCAATAAATAACACAATGCTGAGCAAAAACGACCTTTATAACAAACACAAAGCTTTCAGGTATTTCACCCTTTCTCAATGCTTTAACACAGGTTCATTTAAAAACAACATTTATATAGGAGCTATAAACCACATGACACACAGACAAATATCATGTGATAGAATTAACTTAATATAATACAATACATTAGTCTAAAAATCAATACATAACAGTAATACATAAAATTATGTTAATATATTAGTTAAAAAATTGGTTTAAATTTACAAAAATTACATTCAAAGTCTTACTTTAACTTTATGCGCTGTATTTTAGTCAAGACAGGTTTTAAAGAAACAGCAGAATCCAAACCTGGTTGTTGATCTGCTGAAAATCTAATGATCCATTCAAACTCTCTAACCTCTAATAAATTTCCAATATCACCTCCTCTAGTAGATGGTGTAACAGCATCAATTACTCTAAACTTAAATATATGACCTAAACCATGTGTACTAATGTGCTTAAATAGTGCATTATTTCCACAAGCCCTTCTAATCTCAGACTTGTGTTCTATTATGCGTTCTTTTAATCTCCTAGTAGTTTTTCCAATATAAAAAGAACAGCATGCTGTGCAGGTTGCTAAATAGACCACATTATTTGTATTACATGTGGCCGAGATATCAAATATAAATTCCTTATGTGTTATTGGATGCAAGAATTTACTATTATCAGATACCCCACATAAAATGTCATCACAACAACTGCAATTACCACATATAGAGGTACCTTTCTTCCTTAGAACACAAGCAGAATCGTCTTCTGTTCTAAAATCTTTATAACATAGCATGCTCTTTATTGTCTTCATGTTTTTATAAGCAAACTTAGGTTTATCATCCAAAATTTGTGGTTTCCCATCCACTCATCAAGGTTACGCTTGAAGAGGGTCTGTGAGGTACTACATGTATGAGAAGTCTATTCCAGAGATGGGGCAGCCTCTGGGAGAGAAACCTGTCTCTCCAGCAGGTTTTGTTGATGTCACATATTAGATTTAGGCTTATCGAGTGGGTAATGTGCAAGAAGTTAGACTTATGGATATGGAGCATCTCTAGTAGGGCAGGGTCTGGTATTGTCTTGTAGGCGAGACACATATCACCTCTGAGCAATCTTTATGATACCGAGTAGAGTGATAGTGATTTGAGCCTGTCCACATAGGACATATGTTGGAGGCCGTGGATTCTCTTTGTGAGTTATTTCTGTGGCCTTTCCATTTGGTGCAGGTGTTTGGAGAGGCACATACCAAACGCGGCATTATTCTCAATTATAGGCCTAATGAGGAAAGAGTACTTTTTTCAGATGCAATCCCTTTACTTATGAGATGAATAAAGTAAAAGGCTTTTCTGACCACTGCCACCACATGATGGTGGAATGTGAGATTGTTGACAACCTAAGTACCCAGGTCTCTCACCATGGGTTGCATGCTTAGGGGGTTGCCATTGATGTAGTAATCAATAGGGGCAGTGTTTTTGCCAAATGGTATGATAATACATTTGTTTTGCCTTTAACTTAAGGCCATGACTTTGACACCAGTTATTTATATCTGTGAGACCCTCTTGCAGTATGTCAACAACATTTGGGGAGTCAGTGACAGCACCCAACTTACAGTCATCCACAAACTTGGTCAGCCACATGCCCTTTGTCTTTGCCTGAACCTCTGAGAAGTAGATGCCAAACAGAAGGGGTCCCAGGACAGATCCCTGGGGAACACCACTAGTGACAGGTCTGCTGTTGGAGGTGGTGGTGCTTATTTTGACCTTGTGGTGAACCAGTTAGCCACCCACCTGATGAGATAGGGATTTACATCAAGTTGTGTTAGGTTTTCAATGATGAACAAGTGGGGAATTGGGTCAAAAGCCTTGGCCAAGTCATGGTAAACTGTATGTACTGACTTTCCCTCATCCAGGGCCTTGGTGACATTCTCAAAGAAGTCAACCATGTTCAATAGGCAAGAGCTGCCCCTGATGAATCTGAAGTGGAGGGGGGGGGGTCAAGTGCTTGGAGATTGCCTACGTCCTTGTTTATGAGATCCATAATACTCCATGGCTTTACATCTCAGACTTGTCAAGCTAATGGGGCAATAGTTTCCTGGTTCAGTAGTGGCACCACCTTTGTGCAAGGTGATGACAATGGCAGTTCTCAACTCTGCTGGGATGAAGCCTGTAATTAGGCTATGGTTGAATAGGTTGCTCAATGGTGAAGCTAGTTCTTGCTGGAGATGGTGCAGAATACAGCCTGGGATACTATCAGGTCCCATGGAAGCTGTGTTCTTTGCCTTGGATAGGGCCTTTAACACTTGATCTATGGACAAGTAAGGGGGAATGTTGAATGGGCTTCTGGGGGTATGGGGGGTGATGTTTGCGCTGAAACTATCAGCTTAGAGGTTAGCTAAGTCAGCAGAATTAGTGTAAGTGGTACCATTAAGTACTAATTTGGAACAAACCTGGGCTTTGCCATGGAGGTTCCTGATATAACTGAAGAAGGACTTGTGGTTTCCCTTTGTTTCAGAGCCTAGTTTCAACTCATAATTGGCTTTGAAGGTTTTCACTAGTGATTTGATTTGCTTGTTGAGGGTGAGGAGGGAGTTTTTCCAATATGGAACTTGTTCCTTTTTACCCTTTGACAACAGTTTCTTCCTTTTGTTGTAAAGCCTGTTGATAGAGGGTGTTCACCAGACAGGTTTGTGTTTCCTTGAGCAGATTTTAGTTCTGTTGTGTATGGCTGAGTCCATGCAGTTGTACAGGTGCTTGTATACTGCATTGGTGCATTGTTCAGCATAGTTGTCTGCATCATCTGAGGGTGGTGGTGGTGTGAAGCTACTGATACCCTCCCTTAGGAGGTTGCAGTCAGCTTTTGAGATTTTTTTAGCCTGGTTATGGCTAGGGAGAGGTTGGGTGGGACAGAAACTTTGAATGAAACAGACCAACGATCTGATCTCACCAGGGATGAACATACTATGGGAATGGTGCAGCGGTCACCCATGTTGATGAGAACTAAGACCAGAATGTTATCTCCCCTTGTGGGGGATGAGATGAGCTGGTCTAGTGCATTAGAATTGATGAAGTCAAGGAATCGTTGGGTGAGTGAGTTAGTGAAGGAATAGTTCACCCATCTATGGTGGGGTAGTTGAAGCCACCATGGATGAGGGTGTTACAGGGGGTATCTTGATGAAGTTAAGTAGGTCCAGGTAGGTGGAGTAGGTATCCTGGAGGTGAGTCTATAGCTGGCTATAACTTGGATGGATGTCTTGCCAACTGTTAGTTGAACCTGGAGTAATTCCAGTGCATCATGCTGGCAAACCAGTTTGGAGGCTTGCCTCTCCTTAATGAAGATAGAGACTCCACCATCCTTAGTCTTTCCGACCTTGTTTTGGGGTCAGAAAGTGTTGAATGAGGTATAGCCTGGTAAGGCAGGGGTGCTCTCCGCAGCCCTGAACCAAGTTTCCATGACCGCACAGATATCAGCATCTTCCAGTGTGAGGAGAACCTCCAGTGAGTGCATTTTAAGGTTAAGGCTCCTAGCATTAGGCATCATGACCTTCAATTTGCTTTTTGACAGATCTTTTATGTTGGAAGATTTGTCTTTGGCACATAGCCTAAACAAGGCACAAATGGGGAGGCAAGAGCCTTGGCCACAATCGGGAACCCCATGGGTGACAGGTGGAGGTCATCTCTGGCAAAGCATCGAGGCCTATCAACAATGTCATCCCAGGCAGACAGATACTGGATCTCCTTGGAAAGATACCAGAAACTAAGCCAATTGTCGAAGTCATTTTTTTTTTGTTAGCATTATGGTATCATTCTTAGTGAAGGTAGGATTCTGCTTAGGGCTAGAGTCATACCTGCCTGGGACACATACTCTGAGATCTCAATCGTGTCTCCTTCATATAGTTAACTCTTAGTTATGTTAACCATTCATATAGTTAACTCTAAGTTATGTTAACCTTTAATTCAGTTTAACAAAGGGAGCTTAAAATGGATTGGACTTTGGGAAAATGGCTATACAATATCATTCAGATAGGCAGCTTCATAGCTGCAGTGGCATCTAAAGACTCTATCCTTTATCCTCTGGAATGTTGCATGAGCTCCATAGAGACTAAATTGCAATACTTTTAATGGAAAAGCCCATCTGGTATGGAAATGCTAAAATGATAGTGGATATTATAAACTTTGGTTAAATCTAAACTGAACAGAAAATTAACCTTGTTAGTTTCCCAATAAGATTGTCCTGTTTGTACATAGGATACGAATATAATAGATCTATGAGGCTTACGTACCAGTGCAAAAAACTATTCCATTCACACTGGTACTCTTTTATAACCCCAATTGTAAGCATCTTTTGATCTACTTCTGTAACTACTTGGCAAATGGACTCTGATATTCTGTATGTTTTCACTGTAGTTTCTCTCCAGGTACAATTCCTATGTTGTACTGAATTAAACTTGTTTTACAAGTCAACTCTGAGAATGTGTTTTTACTTCTGAGTAAAAAAAAAAAATACTTTTCTTCCTGTTTCAGTGACAATAATAGTGTCTCACCTGTTTTGACTTCAGCACATAATGTGGGAACCTTCGTGTCCCTGTAAACATGTTTACTGGACAAACTTCAGTAGATGATTATTTCCATGGTTTTGGAGCGCTAACTTATCTGTTTTTCCTTTTTCTGAGGTGTCTCACTTTATTATTCACTTCACTTCCTTTCTCTGTTACTTAAGAGCTCGCCACTTTGCAAAGCATGTGTTTCTCGCAGTGGGTACTCAAAGAAAAACCTTCATTCCTGCTTTGAACTGTCCTAGATGAATATTCCTGCTATACATTCTCTCTCTGTCCTAACCATATGCTCTGTCACTACAGGCATCACAGTTCTTAACCTATCCTGCGTGCCTGGAAAATGCCCTATTACACTTTAAAGGGGATGTTTTCTTCTTCCCATGTTTAGTTTGTTAAGTTTTATTACCGCCTAACATACAGTAATTAAAATGAAAATGAAAAGAACCCAGCTGAGTCTCGGAGTATTTCTCATACAGGAAAGAGAAAGATATGCAGCAATTAGTCCCCACCCCCCCACCCATCTATCTGTATAGCATTTTACATCATGCATTTGTTAAAACCTTCAACTAGCATCTGTCTGGGGGCAGTATACAGATGTCTTTAGCTGTTTCACTTTAAAGCACTGTCAACGTTCATCCAGTAGTATGACATGATTGGAGTGTCCTGTTCAATAAGAATTTCTCAGGGAGTTCCTACCCTAGAAAAGAGTTTTACTAATTTTTTACAATGGGCTTTGTATTGACTCTTCACAAAAATTCTGCCTTCAGACATTTTGTTGCATAATCAATGCTCGCCAGGATATACTGATGGCCATTGTTTGATTTCACAAAGAGTCATTCAATGTCCATTGCTCTGCTGGAAAATGACTCTATAATAGGCAAATGTATCAGAGTATGCTTAAATCTTGGTTGGGTGCTGTGCTTTGGCACTTAGGTCGAGTTGTACAAACTTTATATCTGTCCTTCATAATACTAGGCCAATAGCATCTAGCCAAAACTCACACCTTGTTTTTTGTCCATTCGTAAATTACCACCCAAAATGTGACTGCGTGCTAATTTTATTACAAATGTTTTCAAACATTTTGTTATTATTACATAGGTCATTGATTGTTCTCTCTCTCATTGGTTATTCTATACTAGAGGATAGTCCATAGCTTGAGTTATGAATATCTGGAGTGCTGTTTCTGCCATTTTGTTTCCCTGTCTAATTTTTCCATGTTTTCTGTAACTCTATTTAGGGTATAGGATCCTAGGATCATAGGATCATAGGAAGTTACTAGACTAAAGTTCCTATGGCCCTTACAAGCCTAGCCAAGTTCTACCCTTATTTCCACAATCAGCACCTATTGTTCCTGTCCAAGAAGGACACAGGTGGAACCCTCAGTGTGAATTTATGGTTACCCATCCAATCGTCCAGACTGCATTTGAAGAGGACCAATAAGATGTACTGTTCTGAAGTGAGAGTCTGTTCCAAAGTTGTGGTAAACTCTGGGAGACAAATCTGTCCCTCCAGTAGGTTCTATTATTGTCACATACCAGGTTAAGGTCTTTAGAGTGAGTAACCCATGTACCATTTGACTTACAGAGATGCAGCATTTCCAATAAAGCAGGGTCAGCAATTGCCTTGTATGCTAGGCAGAGATCGGTTCTGAGTAGTCTGTATGAAACAGAATAAAGTGACAATGATTTCATATAATCCAGATAGGACAGATGCTGAATACTTAGAATTTTCCTTTTGAGGAACCTTTGTGGTCTCTCCAATTGCTGCAGGTGCTTGGAAAGGTACATACCAAAAGGAGGGGTTGTACTCAATTATTGACCTGATGATGGAAGACTACAGGGAGGTTATAACTTTTTTTTTTTCTGGAGACAATGCCCTTACTTATGAGATGAGCAATATAGAATGCCCTTCTTACCACTGTGGAGACATGGTGGTCAAAGGTAAGGTTGCTGTCAACCTGTGTGCCAAAGTCTCTCACCACTGAGTGCATACTTAAGGTGGTTCAGTTGATGTGGTAGTTATCAGGAACATTGTCCTTACCAAGAGGGATGATAACACATTTTTTTTCATTGAGTTTAAGGCCATAAAGTTGGCATCAATCATTTGTTTGTGTAAGACCCTCTTGTGGGATGTTGACAACCTATGGAGATTCATGACTGCTTCCAATTTGCAGTCATCAGCAAACTTTGTCAGCCACAGATCTTTAGTTTTTTGCTTGTACTTCAGAGAAATAGATTCCAAACAATAGACATCCCAGGACTGATCTGTGTGGAACAGCAATAGTTACAGGTCTGCTGTTGAAGGTGGATTCCAGTATTTTGACTATATGGGTTCTATCAGTGAGCCAGTTAGTGACCCATCTAGCGATAAAAGGGTTGATAGCCAGTTGGGTGAGTTTGTCAATGATGACTGAGTGGGGGATAGTGTCAAATGCCTTGGCTAAGTCTAGATAGGCTGTATGCACAGATTTCCTCCTCATCCAGAGCCTTGGTGACTGTCTCGAGGAAATCCATCAGGTTTAACAGGCATGATCTCCCTTTGACAAATCCAAAGTGAGTAGGGTCAAGTATTTGGAGATTACCTATATCCTTGCTGGTAAGGTCCATGATGATTTGCTCCATGGCCTTTCAGATAAGGCTAGTCAGACTAATAGGCCTATAGTTCCTGGGGTCAGTGGAAGCCCCACCTTTGTGAAAGGGAATAGCGGTGGCTGTTTTCCATTCAGCTAGGAAAAGTCGGTGCTTAGGCTATGATTGAAAAGAGTACACAGTGGTGTTGTTAATTCTTGTTGCAGCCCATGTAGGATTGGATGTTATCAGGTCACATAGATGCTGTGTTCCTGGCCTTAGAGAGGGTGTTGATGACCTGCTCTTTAGCAGGTCGATATTGTCCTCTCTTTCAGCTTTCTTGAAATTGACATGGTTTATCTGAAAGTCAAACAAGATAGTATTCCCATAAATATCTTGATGTGGAAACGCAGTCTCTTTTCCTATGAATGCTGGTACAGGCCTTTACTCTCATCTATTTCATCCTCTATGAAGATAAATTATTAACAATATTTTTCCATCAGCAGTGCTGGCTGTTTTCCTTTATTTTCATTAGTGATGATTTTACATGATTGTCCCTCAGGTCATGGAGTCCCTTTCTTGATGACCCTCTGCTTTGATATAGCAGGTACAAACGTAACATTCTGTTCAGGTTCCCTGTTTTTTTGTTGAGTTTCTCTCTCATTTGTCACTTGCTCAGTTTCTTTCCTTATGCCCTTTAGTATACTTTTAACTAGGTGCCTATATTAACTTATTTTTAAATATGAGAATCTTTTGGCAACATGTTCCCTGTCATCCCCTACCCTGCCTTCTTTCAGTATTTTAACAGGAGTCTTTTTGAAAAGACTTAGTAGTAGATTTATCAGACCCTTCCATCCATAGACATAGGTTCTTAGATCCACAAGTAAGAATAAGACTAGCTGCCCTTGCACACCATTTTTAAGCCTAGCCAATTTCCCTTTCTGTGCTTGAATTAACCTTTCCCATTTGATGTTACACTGGCCAGGACAAAGCTTTTAGGAGCTGCCTCTATCCATTAGTCATACACAGGCAGTCCAGGGTAAATTTTCTATTTCCCAAACATGATTCCTCTCAATTGCTTAGCAAAAGAAATCTGGACAAAGCCATAAAAAATGAGGGGACAAAGACCCAATACTTGCTCTTAGCAACTCAGAAAGTTCATAGAATAATAGGTTTTCCATTAACGTTAATTTTCTGAAAGATATGAAGCCTGAAACTCAAATGTCTACCATTATTTTCTGATTTTAATCCTCAATGATTTATCAGAAAATAAGAAAAAGAATGTGTGAGGAAAAGACCAAAATTTTTAGGCAAAAATCTAAACAACTGAGACGTATGCTAACCATCGATCTAAATTGTTTGAATATGGACAGAGATGAGCTTTGTTTTAACTGGATGAGGAGTCTGTCCATTTTGTTGATGCTGCAAAAGAGTTGTAGATCCCTAGACCCCATATTTCTTATGCCATTTGACTTGTATGCAATGAATCCATCAGTATAGGGTGGGAGGATGCCTTGTATGCTAGATCCATGCCACCTCTTAAAAGTTTCTAGGATACTGAGTGACAGGGATTTAAATCGGTTCATTTAGGACATATTGCTTAAGTCTTGCACCATTTTAGCAAGCTATCCCTGTGGGCATTTAAATTGTTGCATGTGTCTGGACAGGTACATGACAAAGGGGGCAGTATACTCAATGACTGATCTAATAAGGGATAAGTAAAGTAGGAAAATGATATCCCAAGATCTTGAATAATCCCTTTGTTTATAAGCTGTTTATTACAGAAGAACTTTCTCATGACAATGGACACATGTTGGTCAAAAGTCAGGTAACTGCCCACATGTTTTCAAATTCCAAACAACTAGGTCTGCTCTTAGAAGCATATTATCAATGTGATAGTTCCTGGGGTTGATGACTTCCCAAAGAATAGAATAATGGATTTTTTGGAATTTAGTTTCAGTCCATGATTTTAGCATCAGTTATTTATTTGGGACAAAATTTTCAGCAGGATGGCTAAGTCATTTGGCAATTCAATGACTGCTCCTAGCTTGCAATCATCTGTAAACTTTGTCAGTAAGAGCCCTTTGGTACTGGCTTTTACTTCAGAGAAGTAGATGCCAAACAGGAGAGGTCCCATCACCAAACCCTTGGGAATTCGACTGGTGACAGGTCTGTTTGTAGAGGTTAGTTCCTCTGTTTTCATTTCTTGCATCCTATCTGTGAGCCTGTTGACAATCCAGCAGGTGACGTAGGGGTTTCTTCACAGTGTATTTAGCTTTTCTTCTATAGCTGAGTGAGGGATTGTAAGAAAAACTTTAGATAGACTGCGGTGTGATGTGTGCCATTTTATCTTCATCCATAGCTGTGGTGACCTTTTCAAAAATGTGCACCTGGGTGGGTAAGTATGACCTACCTTGACAAATCCAAAATGAGATGAGTCCAGTGTTTGGAGGTTCCCTATACACATAATGATTGGTTCCATGATAAGTCTTTCAATGGCTTTTCATATGAGACTGGTCAGACTAATGTGCCTGTAAATGCCTGGTTCTACAGAAGGTCCTCTCTTATGCAGGGAGATAACTGTAGCCGAACAATGTTGCTAAGAGGTTAGTTAAATCATGCTGCATGCTCTTTAAGATGCATCCAGGGATATTGTTTGGATCCATTAATGTAGCATTTTTTGCTTTTGATGGTGCTTTTAGAACCTGGAAGCCAGATCTTGATTTCCTTTTTATCTTCTTGTCTTGCATTTTCCTCTTTGCATGTGATATGTAGTTCTACCAGTTTACCTGACTGAACATTTTTCTCATAGCTTTCACAGTTTTTTAAACAAGGAAAACACATGGTCACCATTTATCTCATGTGACAAATATGACACCAGTTCTATAGGAAGTAAAACCTTATCCAAGAGAGTTATACAGTTCTGCTTGTATGAAGGGGTATTCGTTTCATTCCCATGTACAGGCACCACTTTAGTTTTCAGCTGAATAGTTTTATGTCTGCAACTATACTATACTTTTACCAGTGCAGCCACTCTTTCAGATTCAAGTAATCCATGTATTTTTTCCATTCAACTACAATGGCACATTTCATAAGTTTATTGCTAGCACAATGGCAGAAATCACATTTTACGTTTTTTTTCCTTAACACCTTTAATGAATTTTCACTTGTGACATAGGCAAATGTACATTCATATTAAACATTGCCACACTCCATTGTTATACTTTCAGCAACACTGAATTTAATGTAATGTTTGCAGGTATAGTATTACTGTCATGAACTGTACAATACTTGGATACATGTTATTTTCTAGAGCATCTAATAAAAATGTTTCAAATTATGCAAACCTTTTCTTAGTTACGGGTACAGAAGCACATTGAGGTAAAACTTGTTACTGTTCCTTGGGGCATGCATGTCTGACTTAGAGTCTATAACTTCATTTAGCAACAAATATGCTACTGCAATATCTAGTCATTCAAAAGACTCACAGAGTCACTCTCAGCTACTCGTCAGTTTCCTCTTAATTTTTTACAATTATCTACTGCCAGTTTTTTTCTTATGTTACTTATGTGAAATACGGGTCTATATGACAGTATCAAATGGACTAAATAGTGAATGCTATAAATGCTATAAATTTGTGTTTAAGTTTTTTTTTTTTTTACAGAGCAGCACATTTTTTCCCTGGGAAAAAATTTGCTGTTCCATTTGTTCGATATTTCGTTGTTTAGATATTATTGGTACAATGAAATAGCATTTGCTATTTTCATTGTACAATAATATAATATAGATGCTGAAATACTAGCCAAGGTTTCAAATCTGGCATCTGAACTCTCATTGGTTTGTCCATGCAAAATTATCATTTTACCAAAATGTATACAATTTATCTTCAGCAAATACCCTAGTCCTTGTTAAATTCTTTTTCTTTAAATTGTACTAATCATGTGCAAAAGTCTTCCAAATTCATAAAAGTTTTAATGGCTTCTCCAGTTAGGATGGATGACAGAAACTAGGCCTAGGTTGTCTGAGTCCAGCTTTCACAACTTGCATAACTTTTAAAAGCAACCAGGTAAGCCTCAATGTTTTCTTCATGTCCAAGCATTTTCAGAATTTACTGAAACTCTAGACTCCCCTGGGGGTGGACATCTGGGTAACCAACAAGCAAATCTACAGCTTAAGGTTTAGCAGGTGTTGATCTGTGACAGTACTTCTTTCCTGTAGATTGATCTAGTATTGATCAAGTCTTTATTGACAGTTGACCAGGCAGTGGTCAGTTGCTGAACTTACCTGGTTAAAACTGGCCATGAGCTGCGTGGTCCATTAGCAGAGTGCCATACTTGTCTCTTGGAAGTTAGCAGTAGAATTTTTATGAATTTATTAATTGTTATTTATTTGAATTAACTGTGGCAGAGCACTGATTAGAATAAACTCCAGCCTCAGCTTGGAGAGATAAATACAAAAAAAAAAAAACAGCATGTGTAAAAATAATAAAAAAAAGATTACATGGTGTATGTAATGAACATTGTATACATTGCATAGGCATAGATGTAACCGTTTCTGCAGGTATAGCATGAGGATCCCAAAAAGCTTGGACTTGAGATCACATTTATAATGGTTGAAAGAGCTTAGTGTGGAGGCAAAAGAGGTTATGTTTTGTGCTGTGCAAGAAGATAGTTACATTTTGCCTACTTTTCAAATGGATTTTAGCTGTACATAGAATTTAATTTGGGATAAGAAGATATGTCTTACAGATGAAGGGAATAGATTTCCATTGTATGGGGGCCTAAGACTGAAAGGTTGTGGCTGGTGAACTGCAGTTTTGAGATGAGGGTTTCTAGAAGAGATGCTATAGTGTCATGACCTCGGAGATTGTAGGGTAGTAACTATCTAATTCCCTAATGAATGTTTTTAATGCCCTAATATTTTCTCCATATTTCTGTTGGTACTCAATACACACACTCAGTATGCATAATAATTAGTCTCTCACACATAGTAATTTATACTCAAAAGTAATTAACAATCTCTTTAATACAGCACAGGTTTCTTCTGTAATTTGATACTTTGTAAACTGCTTCTAGTTAGGATTATAACTCAAGGAAGCACACAGATTTTGTGAAAATCCACACATAGAAAAAGAAGATAATAGTTTTGTTTGCTGAAAATACCAGTTTAGTATGCTGAGCTGTTTGTGACAAAATGAGTTGTCAGTGGAGTTAGCTTTGTGACAGGAAAATCATATCTATTAATAAACAATGATGCTCAGAAAAGAAATGTAGTCCTTGTTAAACAAATCAGTCTTAGGCCAACTTAATATTTATAAGTGGGTCCCATGCAGGTCATTGAAGGGCATTGTTTTTTAATGCATTTGGTTCAAATTGATGTCACTGAACTGAATTTAGTTTAAAAGCTATGAATGGGAAGGAAGTAGTGTGAGATGGAATGCCAGAAATGCGGGAATTTTCCCTTTTTTCAGTATTGTGTGAGCTCAGAGATGGTATATTTATGTTAGTGGGTGTATGGGCTTGCATTTGTTTTTTCTGTTTTTTGTTTGTTTTTACTTTCTTCAGTAGGTCTGTATTCATGGTCATGTTCTTGATAATACGGACCTTGAAGAAACTGAGGCTCGATGGATTGTCCTAAACCTTGAGGGTTATGAGACAAGTGAATGTCTCATTTCTCACACTGACAAAACAATGCAGAGATACCCTTTGTATATTTTTACATGACTATGTGGTTGCAGTAGATCATTAGATTGCTTATCCTGTGGTTATATAAGATTTTAAACAATGTTCAGGTTAAACTTATCCCCCTGCCCTTGCATTGAATGTGAGTACCTTTTCTTTTGTGCAAACTTATTCTTACAGTCTGCAAAAATATATCATGTAAATGATACTTCCGTACAGCAATTCTAGTACTACTGCAAGAAAATCTAGCAAGCACTCCAGTAACATCAAACACCTATACCCCTAACAATTAAACTAAATATAAGATTTCTATATTTAAAACAAATAACAAGCTGTTTTTTAAAACATCTATAATACTTTTTGAAGAAGTATTGCTTTTATTACACTTTTGCAACAGTTTACAGTTTCAGTTAAGCATTTGTAACTGTGACTGTACTTAAATGATAAGGCTAAGGGTTAACTTTTACCTTATCATTTCAGAATTTAAACCTGTAAATAAGTAATGAAGTGTTTTTTTATTTTACGTATAGCGTTTTATATAGATATTGCATCTACCATAACCCAAATTCCTGCAATAGAACTTATTTGTGAAAGACAGCAGAATTGCATTACTTGAACATCAATTTAATAAAGGTCTACTTTTTTACTGTGCCTATCCTTCTATGACTCATACTGTTTAAAGTACTTTATTACTGTTTTCTGTAATATAGATTTATGAAATTATTAATATTATCAAGCCTTCCCACCCATACATACACCCATTTGGTCCTTGTTTGTGAGGATCATCCTCAGATCTTCCAAAGTGGGTGACTGTATTTCATAGTTATGTTTAAAGCTCTCCCCCAGTGATGGCATGTGCACCTGTATTACCATAGGGATTACTGGTGCTCCCAACCAATAACCACAGATGCATGCATGTTCCTTCATATGTGAGACAGGGTGCTATCATCATCATCATCTTTAGCAGTCACAGCACATGCCTCTCCTTACTCTATCTCCTGCTTTCCTTACTCAAGACCTCCATCCTTCAGTACTGGAATGGCAGGCAGTGTCAGCTGGGAAACACATTTTTTCTCCAGGAGATAGGCTCTATCTAGTCTCACTGCCAGCACTGTCTGTCAACTGGACCTATAACTGAACCTGAGTTGACTGAGTAGTAGTCAGGGTTTTATCCCTTTAAGTACTGGGCTGTCTGTTATTCAGACTATTAATTAAGTCTTCTTAGTGACCATAAGTTTGGTGCTTAATAAGGTCCTTACAGGGGACTGTAGTTCTAGTCAGAGACTTCATTTCTCATTTAGGAAATTAAAACAATAGCTGGAGGCGAGTGAGTGGGTGGAATGACTCGGTAACTGATATGAATGCAAATACAAATAAAGTGATGAATTGTCCTGCACTTCTGTGCTGTTCATGGGGGCTCCATTACAAATAGTATATTATATCTGAAGGATTCTAATCAGTGTATGTGGTACTGGACCATACTGTCCAAGGGTCAGTGATAGAGTTTTTATCCATATCCTCTGACTTGAAACCATATGTTCTGGAAACCTGACACAAGCAGGGTGATGGGGTGCAATCCGAACACCATTTGTTTTAGATGGCAAGAACAGATTCTGGAGCGATGGATATCTTAGAAATGGCTAGCTGGTACTTTTGTGCAATACAAATTTAAGTCCCACTTTTAGAACTGTTTCCCCCATGCATTATAGAGCCAACCAGACTCTGTTCGGGTCTATATCACATTATCGAAATTCCAAAAGATCAAACACCATAAGCTCGACCTTGGAATCTCAAAATGTGATATACTCGAACGCTCAGAACAGCAAATTTTTTCCAAGGGAAAAAAATTTGCTGTTGCAGGAATACACGCACACAGCACAAGCACACCAAAATACATAATCTACACATACACACTTCACAGAACCCTACACTAAACCGTACATACACTACTAGCAATCCACTTACCTTAACCCAACCCTAACCCTAAGGTCCCTAACTAATGCACACTCACCTTACCCGCTCCCTAACCCTAAGGTCCCTAACTAACAAACACTCACCATACCAGCTCCCTAACCCTAAGGTCCCTAACTAACACACACTCATCTTACCCACTCCCTAACCCTAAGGTCCCTAAATATCGCGCACTCGCCTTACCCGCTCCTTAACCCTAAGGTCCCTAATTACCGCACACTCACCTTACCCGCTCCCTATCCCTAAGGTCCCTAACTATCACACACTCACCTTACCTTGGTCCGTTCGCACACTTACCTTAATCCGGTCCATTGCCTTCCCACCACAGTTGAGGAAATAGCGAAGCCGCACAAACGGCCCACCGCATACTTTCCCTAGGAAAATATTTGGTGTTTTGCAGCTTCTCTGTTTCAAGCATTCACTGAATAGGGGTCAATATTATAACATTCAAAGTTTTAAGACTTTGATGTTATAATATAGACCCACTCTGTTCATGGCCTCATAGCTGAGATTGTAGTAGGGAGCTGTGACTGAACGTTAGGCATTGTGTTTTGTGGTGGCATCTCTAGCATCCACTGGTGTTTGCATGTGGTGAGGGAAGCAGTCAAGATAAAGAAAGAGGCTGTCAGATCTGACTGAATGGTATTAGCAAGTTAAGAACAACTGCAGAAGTTGTCAAAGTAAAGAGCTGGTTGTCAGAGGAGTTTGCTAAGATTATGAAGAATAACTTTTATATGGGCTCTGACATGTTCTACAAAATCATCCAGTGACTCAGAAGAAGGAGGCTATTATCAGCAAAGGTAAAGGAATGCTAATCTTGACTGCACTTATTCTTCTGATGAAAGAGGTAGAAGGACACTTTGGGAACTTCTGGATTCAAAATTAAATTAAAAAATATGGATTTCAAATGGCACTTATTTACTGGGATTGTCTAAGACATGCAAGACCCATTAACAGTGGAAAAGCTCCACAAACATAGAGCATTAATAAGTACATTATAGTTGAGCTAGCATGACAATTAGGAAAATATACGTTGGGTAAAATATTTCATAGATATACATATATGTACGTATGTATATGTGTATGTGTGTGTGTGTGTGTGTGTGTGTGTGTGTGTGTGTGTGTGTGTGTGTGTGTGTGTGTGTGTATATATATATACACACACACACACACACACACACACATATATGTATATATACATACATACACACAAATACATACATATACAAGTACAAACACACACACACGCATATATGTATATATAATATATATATATTTGTTTTATTTATTTTATTTTACATTTGTTGACCAGGCTAGTCTAGCTGGATATATGCCCATTTTCAGTAGATGCCCGGGGAGAAAAGCTCCAAATTATTAGTACATCGATTAATAAAGTGTAACAATAAAAATAATAGCAGATATAATGGTAACAGCAATTTTTTTTTGAGAGATTACTTTTTAAGTAAGTAAAAGTAGCAGGCTATGTGATGTTCATAACACAATACTCTTTACACACATGAAATATAGAAAATCACTTACTGTGTGATGTGCTTAGTACAATCCTCTTTATAAAAAACATAGTATATGAAATGATAATAAGTGTGAACGGAGATGAAGGAAGATGGGAAAGGTATCAGAGATACTATAGGTTGAGTTTAAGGATTAGATTATTTTCATAGAGGAAGTAGAATAGCTACTGTTATGAAAGAGAGACAAGGTTACTCTTATGAAGGAGAGGGAGAGACATTAGGGGTAAGTAGGCAGTGGGTCTTTTATTCCAAATCTTAGTGTAGAGTTGAGCAGCTGAGAGTGCCCTACTGAGTTATAGGATGTAATTGGGTTAAAGGGGAAGGAAGGAAGACAGGGAAAGAAAAGCAGGGTTAGTCTGGGTTAGTGCAGGGGCATAGCCATTTTTTATTGAGATACTTTTTGAGATTGTTTTTAAATAGAGAGAGAGAGAGAAGTCAGAGATGAGATGTCTGAGGGTAATTTATTCCATGCTTTTCCTACTGAGTTGGAGAGCAAGCAGTCTCCTGCAGAGTTATTGGGTATAGTGGTGTTGATCAAAAGTTTTTTAGAAGACCGTAGGTGTTTAAGGTTATAATAAGGGGTTATAAGGCTATTGAGTATTGGAGTTTTAGTGATTTGGTACAGGGTTTTGTGAGCTATTATAAGTTGTTGTAGTTGAATCTGATTGGAAAGTTCAAGCCAACCTAGTTGTCTTAGATTAAGGCAATTATGGGTCCTGAATGGGGATCCGGTAGCAAATCTAGCAATGTTATTGTAGCATATAACTAGTTTATTGAGATTTTTTTTGAGAGATTGGTATAAATAGGGCATGCATAAAGTAAAGTAGAGATCAGATGAGTTCTGGCTAGGGTAATTCTAGTAGCTGGAGTAAGAAAGGGTTTGAGTCTGTATAAGCTTCTTATTTTTTTGTTCACAGATTTTATGGTAGAGTTAATGTGATTTTCAAAATTAAGATTATTGTCTATAGTAATTCCTAATAATTTTGTGGTGGTGTCTGGAGAAATACTAGTACTGTTATTGGAAGTAATAGTGAAATTTAGGGGGATGTGATTTCGTGTTGGTGAAAAGAGTAGTAGCTTAGTTTTCTTGGGGTTGAGTAGAAGGCAGTGTTGTGAGAACCATTGTTCTACTGAGTTAAAGGCTTTTTGGGTAAGAGTCTGAAGTTCAGTTTGAGAGGTAGCTGTGCAGATTATAGTGGAGTCATCTGCATATTGTATACAGGTAGTATGAAGGATAGCTGACTGGAGGTCATTGATAAAGATGGAAAATAGAAGTGGTCCTAAGATGGAGCCCTGTGGCACACCTAGAGAGATAGGAAGGTGGTCAGATAGTGAATTTTTCCAGAGTACTGCTTGTTGTCAGTTTTCAAGGTAAGATTTAAACCAAGTTATGCTGTGGGGATCAAGTGAGAGAGTGAAGAGAATGTGCAAGAGTAGTTGGTGATTCACCATGTCAAAGGCTTTGGATAAGTCTATGAATAGTGCAGAAGAGAGACTGTTTTTGTTGCAGTTAGAGTTGATGGTGTTAGTGAAAGAAAGCAGTGCAGTGGTAGTACTGTGTGAAGGTCTGAAACCATGCTGACAGTTGGCAAGTAGGTTGTGTTGGAGAAGATGGCTAAGGAGTTGTTTATGGATACATTTTTCCATGATTTTGGCTATAGGGGATAGTAAAGCTATGGGACGATAGTTAGAGAATTCATTAGAGTTTCCTCCTTTATGTAGTGGGATAATGTGAGATATTTTCCAGATTTCAGGGACAGTTTTTTCATTCATGGATCTGTTTATTAATATAGAAATGGGATACGCAATGGCTTTAGCTCCTATTTGCAGGAACATGGCAGGGAGTTTGTCTGCGGAGGGGTGGTAGGTTTAATTTTTTGTAGCAAGGAAGAGATATATGATGTAGAAATAGGAAGAAAGTGAAATGAGCAGGGTGCATTTACAGAAGAAGGAAGTATCTTTGAGGTATCGGGAGATAGGTGATTTGCAAGATTTTGTATAGTATTAGTGAAGAAGGAGTTGAAGGCATTTGCTGTTTGTATAGGGTTGTCAGGGTTAGAGTGTTGTGGGTTGGGTATAATAGATTGGCCTGGGGATAGAAGATTATTGATAGTGGACCAGAATTGTTTTGGTTCCTTATTGGATGTTTGTTGTAAATGAAGATAGTAGTTCTTTTTGTCTAACAGTATGGCTTTTTTTGTGTTGTTTCTACATTTTCTGAAGGTTTGATGGTCAGCTTGGTTCTTGGTAGTATGCCATTTAATCCAGGCTTTGTTTCTGGTAATGATTTTTTGTCTAGTATTGTTGCTAAGCCAGGGGGCTGGTTTGGTTTTGGTTCTAATAGTGCGAGTTGGTGCGTGCTGATCTAGAATAGATAAGAACGTGGAGTTGAAGTATTGTACTGCATCATTAAGAGGGAGTATCTTTAGAGGGGTCCAGTTACATTGCTTTAGTTCTGTTAGAAAAAGTTCTGAGTTAAATTGCTTTTTTGAACGTAATGTTCGGAAAGTGGTTGGAAAATTTATGTTGCTTTTTTCTAATAATATAAGTTAATGAGTGATCACTTAGGTCATCTGGTAGGGTGCCAGAGTTATAGGTTTGTTGGAGAGTATTTGTAAGTATCCAGTCTAATGTGGTTTTATAATTATTGATTTTATTAGTTCTGGTAGGGCCTGATATAAGTTGAGAGAAGCCATGTAGGTTAATGTGGAAGGTAGGGTTTGAGTTGTTGCAAGAATTCCAATCAATGTTTAGGTCACCTAGGATTAATGTTTCTTGTGGAACATTAGAAGAGAGCCAACTAAGGATGGACTCAAGAGCATTAATGTTATTTCCTGGGGGGAGATATATACAAATTATATAAATAGCTTTGCTTTTGTTTAGTTGGAGTTTAGAACATATTAGTTCAGCATTATTGACTAAGGGGAGGTTCAGGTTTGTAGTGGTGATTTGTAGCCTTGATTTATAAAGAATTGCAACACCTCCTCCCTTTTTTGTTGGGCAGTCAAGTCTTATGATATTATATCCTGGTGGGGTGATTTCATTGTCTTTAATAGAAGGTTTTAGCCATGTTTCTGATAGGCATAGGATATCGAATTGGTTGACATCAAGGAGTGCATGGAGTTGAGCAATTTTGTTACAAATACTACATATATTCAGATGACCTAAGGTGAGTGAGTTGGTACATTTTGTTGGAGATATAGGCCTAGTTTTGTTATTGTTTTTGGTTTCTATGGTCTGGGTCTGCTGAGGGCCAGAGTTTGGATGAATGTCTCCATCTAAAAGTGAGTGTGGGAGTGGATGTTGTTTGAGTTGAAGATTTGTACAAAAGTAGTTGGTGAATTTTCTAGTTTTCTGGTTATAGAATTTAATATGAGCTAGTCTGTGAAATTTAGCTAGAAAGTAGTTGGATTTATAAGTGGGATTTTGGAAGGTCACAGAAAATTATGTTATAGGTGAAGAGGTTTGAAAGGAGGGGAATGTAGAGGTAGAGTGTATGGGTTGTTCATAGGAGGTTAAGATATAGGTAGTTGTGAGTGGAGTTAAAAGTGATAGTATGACTAGTATTTGTAGTTGAGAAGGGTTCAGTGTTATGTGCATAGTTAGGAAGAGAGGGTGAGAGATGAAATAGGAAGTAATAGTAAGTGTAGAATCAGTTAGAGGAGGAGGAGAGTTGTGTAATTGGTGGGTGTATTGTGATAGAGGGGTGAGGGATGTTGTAGTTAGGGTGTGTCTGATTGGTATGAATTGTGTAGGGGTCTGGTTTCAAGAGGTATAAAAGTAGGACCAGTGATGGCGGGTGGGGATTGGGGGTAGGGTAGGGGAGTGGTGTGAGCCCGAAGAGCAAACGGAGCTGGTAGAGACAAGAGAGAGAATGTGGAGGAAGACAATCAGTGAAGTGAGAGAAACAGCAGGTAAGTCTGAAGGTGGGAGAAAGGTAGGCAATATTCAGAGGTTAGCAGGAAGAAAGACAGGATGTTAGAGTAGAAGACACTGATAGAAGGATTCGTTAGGGTAAGGAGCACTGGTGGGTAAGTGATTCAGGAAACTGAGAACAGAGTGAATGGGGTCAGGTTGCAGAAATGGGGTAGGAAATTACAGAACTGAAAGCTAGTATTTCAGAGATCTAATTCTTGAGGCGCCACCTGGTGGCCACTCGTTGTATAGCAATGGGATTGTCTCAACTAGATTTGGGGGCTAAAGGGGAGTGTGAGTGAATCAGTTTATGTGAGGGGGGTAATAGTATGGAAGGAAGAAGTTGAAAGATGCGGGGGGGGGGGTTGGCTGCTGGCTGACCTGCCTGATTAGTTTGCCTAACCTAGCAAAACATAACAATTATCTTGTTGTAATTTCTTTGTGTCGGTATCAATACATACTTTCAATGCCTTTTCAAAGGTAAAATGTTTTTTCTGGGAGATGTTAGGTAATTCTTTTGATGCCCTAGTGTTCAGAGGCGTCCAGAAGGGAGAATGCAGGTAATTGTTGCAGGGACAAACTGGAACACAGTGCTGGTAATATATATAGGGAGAGAGAAAAGGTAGTAAGGCTTTGAGTTACAATTTAGAAGAGTAGGTAAAGGAGTTATACATATATAGTTTACTTATATAAACACCTTCATCAACAATGCTTTGTGGTACTAACAGACTTATAAAAATCAGATTACAGCAGGAGGCTAATTAGAATTCAGAGCAGTACTAACTTACAACAGTCATCAATTATTTCAAAAAACAGTTACAGATGTTACCACATTAATTAGCCACACTTAGCAGCACTTACAAGCTTTTAAAACTACAGCAATATGCAGTTCTTACACAGTTACATTTGCATTTGATATCACAGCAAATAGAAACATTTGTAGTAATTTCAGACTTCTATAATTCCTTTTAGTGCCTGCAACTAGTAAGAATATGGGGAAGGGCTCAACTTATACAGGGAGCTAAATTACGAAGGTGAGGAGCTGTACAAGATATTAAATAAGAAAGGTCTTATGTGCTTTAACAAAGCGTGTTATAATAGGAGCAGAAGTAATCCGTTTCCAACCTCCTTAAATACACAGAAAAATAGTTGTATTACCTTGCTAGAAAGACGTAGGGCAGAAAAAACTGTTAAAGGTTTGGCGGTATGAGTACCGTTTGGTTCAGTGCCTGAGCGTTCCTTTTCGATGGCTCAAATGCATGAACTAGTACCAAGTATTCAGAGTTATAATGGCTGGTTTAATGTGGGGCAGAATTTCATGGAGAGATTGTATGAAGTCATACAAATCATCTAGTCATGAGAGGGTAACTGTGTATAGTTAGTTACGTTAAGTAATGGTCAGAGGATGTGGCGATCTTACTGATGAGATGCTACAGAAACCTCGACATCAACAAGCTTGGGCAAATGCCTCTGAAATGTATTAGCAGGTATAATAGTAGTGATAGATGATTAGAACTCAGAAAGAGAGGTCATTTCTGAGTACAGAAAATAGCTGTAATATACTTGCGGTTTAAGCTAGCTCCACTCGTGAAACTGGGTGTAGTAATTCTAAGGGGTGGGCTATGACTTTCAACCATGCAATACCGTGCAATGGTTAAAGACTATGAGAGAAGAGAATTCTGGTTAAAAAAATATGTCTCCACTCTCTTTCCAAGGTATTAGCCTGAATGGGTTAAGTCAAATTGTTAAATAATTTGGAGAGTAAGCCTTAAACATCACGGAAGAAGGCATTTAATAAGGGACTAACTGCAGTAGTTCAGGATCCAGGTTTTGTTACACGTGGACCACGCTATTAAGCTGTATAGGTTAACAGGGAGGGCTTGATTCGTATATAAAACATGGAAACAGTACCTAAGAGCAAAGAACTTCCTTTAACATCCTATTCTTATGCAATACTCATTAAATGGCTACATATACAATAGAACATTAATAATTTATTACAAACTGTGAGATTTTGTAGCAGTAATTACTATGAGCATTCGTTGCAAGCAGCGTACACAAACATATTTTGTTACATTACATTTTCATTACATGTTTTATTGGCAATAGGTAGTGACCACCTACTGGGGGGCACCTGACATCTGGGGCAAGAAAAACTGAAGAAAATGGCGTCGGATGCCTCTTATATACCCCTGGTGCACTGACGTCAGGGAAGAAGCGACAGCAACTGATGTTGGACCAAGACTTTGGAACTCTGGCCGACTGCGGGACCGCCAGACGGCAGGAAGAATCAGGGAAAGACAGGATATATATATATATATATATATATATATATATATATATATATATATATATATAAACACAGCTTATATAATAAACATCTTACAATGAGTTAGAAATTGGGTTTAGTTGAAGTTGGGTGATTAGTATTTCTACATTGTTAACTTTAGGGATGTTATTTGGGTATACATGAAACTAGGAATTTTTTATGCATTATCACTACACCACCCGCCTTTCTGCTTTCTTGTTCTAGTTTAAACATAATATTACTAGAAGTTAGGACTTCTTCATTGGATATGGCTGGTCTGAACCATTTTTGTCTGGTGAAGGCATGAAGGAAAGTAATGGAAGACTGACTAGCCTGTGTTGAAGTGAGAACATAACACTAAGAGTGATGAGATTAGGAAAATTTGAAGCATAGTTGTGGGGGAGAATATATAGGTAAGAAGTATTATGTAAATGCTAGAAGTTGACCAGGGTGATATGGATGGGGGTTGTTTACAGAAATGTATCCATATGGAGAGGTATGGTAGGAAAATTGAGATGTTTGCTATTACCAGTAATGTGAGAAGGTGGGAACAAAACTGAGTAGCACAATGAGTTTGCTTGTACAATATACTATTCTGTTTTTCAAATAATACTATAATTTAGTGGGACACAATATGAAACAAGATCACACAATTGAACTGCTTCTGGATCTTACTTGAACATTTATTTTGTATGTGTATAGCAGGATAAAAATGTTTATCTTGATAACAGTAATAATTACATAGCTATAGAAAGCTTACAAATGTGTTCTTTATATGTGTGTGTGATAGGAAGCATACTTTTCTTTTTTCAGTTTGAGACTAGAATATAATAAAGCCATGGCAAATTGCATCTCTATATGTCCTTCTATTCTCATGTTGCGGTATTCATAACAGTAGGGAGGTTGCTGCCTGCAGCACTGGACATCCGTCCAGTGTACAAAAGTCTTAGGAGCAGGGGTACATGCTACATTGCTTGTCAAGGCCATAAACTGTCATTGGCTATAAAAGTGATGTCTGCACGTACCCCTTCAGAACTTTCTGCTGCAGTGATCTATGGACCTCCAATAGCCAGCTCCAGGGATCAGTTAATTCATTGTTTCGGCTGTCTGATACAGATAAGTATCAATTTGGGTCTTTTATTACCCTCTTTTGCTTTTCAAATGTACATGTCAGCTAGGAAGGGGAAGTGTGCTTATGTAAGACAAATTCCACATAAGGACATGCATGATAAGTGCTTATTCTGCTTAGGTGAAGACCACAGCAACATGTCTTGCGATATCTGCAAGTTGTTTGTACCTAAAATGCTTCACAGCCATCTGGCTGCTTTAAACTGTCATTTAGAAAATCAGAGGCTCCTGTGTCTAGCTCTAGGCATGGAGGGTGAGGTAGGCACCTCCAATGAGCCGCCTCAGAAGAAGGCCAAGAAAGTTAGTCAGGACACCCATGCTGCACCTCAGGAGTCTGGTGAGACTCTCAAGACAGAAGTTTGCCCAGGTTCTCATCAGTCACCCATTTCACAGCTAGAACTGGAAACCTTGGGCGAAGCCGGTTCAGTGGAAATGCAGAGTATATCCACTGAGGTAGATCAGCCATCAGTCCCTGATGGTGAAGGGGAACCACAGGACATCAGCGAGGCCTACTCTACTTCCTCCATCCTCTCAGGTGTCTGCCTCTAAGTCAGCACATCCCTCTACTCCTCTGAACAGGAAACAGAAATTGAAACATAGGGAGCACAAAAAAGCTGAACCAGCAACTGGATGGGAAGTTTTTTCCTAAAATATTTTCAGGGCCTTCCAAGCCCTCCAGCCTCAGGTACCTCTTCCAGCCCCTACTCCTGTACAGGCCTTAAAGGATTCTGAAGAGGAACTCTTCCTCTGATGAATCTCTTACCTATTGCTCCCAGATAGAATCCCCCAAAGAGTTCATTACACCTGAGGAAGAGGTTTCCATTAGTCCTGAGTCTCCAGGAAAGGAATTCTCCTTTTGGGGATACCATTTCCCTGATGAGGGAACACTTTAAATGGCAGGCCTCAGATGTCTCAGAAACCAAAAAGAGATACTTTGAATTATTGCAGCTGGACCAGCCTTCCCCATCTGCAGTCCCTCCCCTGCTCCCTTTCATGATGCTTTTCTGGTGGCATCCCAGACACCTGACTCTCATCCCCCTCAAAGCATCCAGATAGAGTCTATAAGGTTCCTCAGGCTACACAGTTCCTATTCAAGAACCCACCTGCAGACCCGGCTGTCATTGCAGTGTCAGCAGATAAATCATCCAGCCAGCTACCCTCTACTTCTCTGTTCCCCATAGACAAGGACAGCAAATTTATAGCTAGATTATGGAAGAAGGTGTCTACATCTTCTACTCTAGCTGTTAGATCCCTAAATTATCAAAATCACATTTCTAGGTTTGTTTCAGATACCTTGTCTAAAGCCTCTGCACTCATTCCAGATGTGCCAGACTCTCGGCTAAGTCACAAATCTCTGCCTTGCTCTATACTGCCTTTCAGGTGACCAGGCATTCTATAAAGTGCAGTTATGATGCAGTACAGGCATCCTCCAAATTAGTAGCTTTAGTTTCTGTCCTGAGAAGATAGTCTTGTGTGAGATTACAGCCCCTTTCTATGGATGTCCAGACCAAATTGCTAGATGCAGCTCTTGATAATAAGACTGTTTTTGGTGCAGTTCTACAGAGCTCCTTAAATACCTACAGGATAAGGGCAAGGAGCTACAAAATCTTAAACATTTGCTAGTCTCTCCTATTCCTGGATATCATAGGAACTACCATCAAAGTACCACCTTTGTTAAGAGGCAATCTTCTCATTCCAACACCCAACAGGACAAGGGACGGGGGGGGGGGCAACCTAGGAGACATTCCACTTCTAAACAAACTTCTGCCTCCACCCCAACTCCCTTTCAAAGGCAGCCTGACCATGACAGAATTCATCTACTGTGACTCAATCCCATTACCAAAATCCACTCTGTTATCCCTCCGCCTTACCCTTTCCCTACCCTCCTGGCAGAAAATAACCTCAGAGGTTTAATTCCTTAACCTCAAAGGTTTAGTTCCTTTCCATCATCCAGAAAGGATACTCTATGGCTTGGTGGACACTTTCTCCCTTTCAGGGAATATCCTAGCTACCTACAAATCAGCTTAATCTCTTCCCCCCAATTGTAGACCAGCTTCAAGCTCAGGGTACAATAGAATGAGTACCTCCAGAACAGACAAACAAGGGATTTTACTCCAAGATGTATTTGATTCCAAGGAAAATGGCCCATGGAGGCCAATCCTGGATTTGTCTGTACTCAATCTATTCCTCAAGGTGCCTGCCGTCAAAATGTTCCCCTTGCATCACCTCTTACCCCTAATCCCTTACCAAGCTTTCATGGTATCCCTGGATATGAAGGGTGATTACCTCCATATCCCTATTCACCCCAACTACAGGAGGTTTCTAAACTTTTCAATGGGTTCCTTGCATTTTCCATTTTCTGCATTGCCATTTGGGCTTTCTGGAGCCACCAGAGTGTTCACAAACTGTCTAGTCTCAGTTATTACCCACTGCAGAGTGCAGGGCATTCAAATATATCCATACTTAGATGACCTCTTGATACCACCAGGATTGCCATGCCCTCCACCACCATGTAGGCATGGCATCCAATACCCTGGCAAGCCTAGGGCTGACTGTGAACCAGGAAACCTTACCTGATGCTCACCCAAGACATGGTTTTCTTGGGATGTAGGATAAATACAGATCAGATGCCTGCCTTCATTCATTGCCAGAAGGTAGAAGCCATCACATATTACCTCCAGTCACTCCTCTCTCTCTCTCCAAACCTTAACAGCCAGGGAATTCTTGAGGGTCCTAGGCCACATGGCATCCCTGATACACATGCTCTCCTTAGCAAGGCTGCATATGAGAAAATTTCAATGGGTACCAAGGAGTCGGTGGAACCAACATCCTCACCCCTGGATACTCCGCTTCTTCTCCTCCAATGTCTGAAAAAAAGAGGTGCAATGGTGGATTACAGCCATACACCTCAACAAGGGTTTGTCTTTGCAGAGTCCTACACCCTCACAACAAATCTTCAAAGATGCTTCAGACCTGGGTTGGGGAGCAGTCCTGAAACCCACAACAAACAAAACAAAGTTCGGGGAGAGTGGTCCTCCCTCAGACAAAGGGATCACATCAATATCAAGGAGATGAGGACCCTTCTCTTAGCCTTGCAAGCCTTCCATCCAATCCTACTACCAGTCACCTTAAAAGCTGTCACAGACAATATGCCTGTCCTATATTATATCAACAAGCAGGAAGGGACAAGTTCCCATGCCCTCTGTAGCCTAGCAATTCAAATTTGGTCCCTGGCATCAGAATTGCAAATTCACCTGCAAGCAGTATACACTCCTTTAACCAAGAATGTGATGGTGGACACTCTCAGTAGAACCTCTCACCCTCCAAAGAATGGATGCTTCACAGGGAGGTGTTTTTGGATCTCATTCACAAGTGGGGTATTCCTCAGGCAGATCTGTTTACCTCCTCCCAGAACAGGCAGATGCCTCTGTTTTACACAAGGGATCCACATCCACAGGCTTGGAGAGTGGATGCCTTCTCTTTTACTTCAGCAGGGATGTATCTTTATGCATTCCCACCCTTCACTCTGATTCAAAGAGTCCTTCTGAAAATTCAAATGGAAAAAACAAGCATCCTGCTGGTAATGCCCTTTTGGCCAAGACAGCATTGGTTTCCCCTTCTTCATCTATTAGCCAAGGGCAATTACCACAGGTTACCCCACAATTCAACCTACTCACACAAGATGGGGGGGGTCACTCATACACTCTCAGGTGCTCAACCTCAGACTCACTCTATGGCTGATAGAGTTCTGATCTCCTTCATACACCTATATTCAGAGGATGTGCTCAATGTCCTGCAAGAGGCCAGGAAACCTAGTATCAGGAGAAATCATGTGGCTAAATGGAAAAGATTCTTTGGGTAGTGTCAGAAAAAAAACAGGACCCTTTTCTTATTCCTGTACCTATGGTCCTTTCTTACTTGTGTGAGCTGCTACATTCAGGACTGACCTACTCTTCTGTGAAGGTACATTTGTCAGCCATTTCCACCTGTCTCCACTTGGTTCCTCCCTTGACATCCAGATTAGAGGTAAAATTATTCTTAAGAGGGGTCCTCCACATCAGGCAACCTAGAAAACCAATACTTCCTTCATGGAACCTTGATTTTGTTCATAAAAAACTCACACTACCTCCTTTTGAACCAGCTCACTCAGCATCTCTGAAACTATTTACTTGGAAAACAGTACTGCTGGTGGTCCTCACGTCTGCCAGGAGGGTCTCAGAAATCCAGGCCTTGATGGCTAACCCTCCTTACTTCATCTTCCACAAGGACAGATCTCCCTCAGGACTAACCCCACTTTTATGCCCAAAGTGGTTAATGAACTGTCTTTAAATCAAGCCATTAACCTCCCTGTCTTTTTCCCTCAACCACAAAATCCATCTGAAAAAACACTACATTCCTTGGTTGTTCATAGGCAGCATAGGTATTACCTTGACAAGACCAAATCCATTAGAAAGTCTGACCACCTGTTCATTTCCTTTCACCAAAGGGCCCAGGGGAAGGCAGTTTCAAAACAGACTATATATTCATGGATTTCTAAAACTATCTCTGCCTGTTATTCCTTTCATGGAAAGGTTTTATCTACCAATGTGAGACCCCTATCTACTAGAGCAGCATGCCTCTTCAGGGGGGTGGACCATGCTTCCATACTGGAAACAGCTACCTTGTCCTCAGTCCATACCTTTACCATGCACTACAAGCTAGACTTGGTCTCCAGAGCCAGATCTCAGTTTGCTAGGTCTATTCTACAGGGTCTCATAGACTCGGCCCCCTCTACCTTCCTCCCAGGTTCATACCTAATGCTTGGGTACTCTCCCTACTGTTATGAATACTGCAACATGAGAATAGAAGGACATAGAATACTTGTGTAGCAACTTAACAAATCCTTAGATGTCCTTGTCTTCCATGTTGCAGTATTCGGATCCCCCCACTCCAGCCCCCTCTTGCTCTGTATTGTCCATCTGAAGTGTCTTTCCCTTCCTTCTTCACATCCAAGCACACATACACTTATAGGGTTCCTTTAGCCTGGTGGCATATGTGGGTCTGAAAAGCATCCCTTTCCTCCTCCCCAGGTGTACTACTGTGTGCACCAGTCATTTCAGAAGGGGGCACGTGCAGAAATCACTTTTATAACTGAAGTCAGCTTATAGCCTTGACAAGCAATGTAACATGTACCCCTGCTCCTAAAGCTTTTGTATACTGGTTGGATGTCCGGTGCTGCAGGCAGCAAACTCCCTACTGTTATGAATATGCATGAAGAGAAGGACATCTAAAGTTATGTTAAGTTCTTACACAACTATTCTTTCTTTATAATCCTATAGGTAAAGGCAACCTAACATTACAATGAGAAATTAAATGCTTAAAATTAGAAGTATGCAGGCATAGATATTTATATTCTCAAGTTTGGAACCTATTTTTTGAATAATATCTACTATGTATCAAGTCAAAGGGCAACAATGATACCATTGCTTGACTTTTTCCTGAAAAGCTCTAATGTATTCTTGGAAATTATAGAATATCTTCTCTATCCCCCAGATTTAATAAAATCCATGTAGGCATAGTGTACAGCCTACACAGAAGGTACCGTGACCAAGTATGCGGTTCCCCTACAGTAACACGCCATGCATATTAATGAAGGCACGTTACTGAGGGAGAACCATGTAACATGGTTATTGAATCAGTGAAGGGAGTGTGGTACTGTGTCCAGAGATGAGTAATACACCCCCTCACCCCCTGCACTGCCAAAGTGCAGTATATTAATGTATGTATATATATTAAATTTATTTATTTTTGTTTATGTTTGCACAGTACAGTGTGGCGTGCAGCAATTGACAGGTGCCAGATATCTAAAAGTAGAAAACAGATACATTTAATTATGAATGCAAAGGTCAAGTTTAAGCATATCTGAGTGGGTTTGCACAAAGTGGTGCTCAGCAGTGCTTAAACATAGGTGGGAGATATATGCAAAATTATAGCAACATTCTACTTATCCACGTAGCCAAATGGTTAGAGTGACAACATTATGTGCAGTAGGTGCAGTATCTGAGTACACAGAAAGGTTATGAGCCATTTATTTTCCAAATACAAATTATGCCAATTATTTTTTAATCCTGATGTGCTGCACTCAGCTAAGCTTCATTAAGCCATGTTAAGCCATGCCAAACACCGCTTAAACAACATCCATTTCAGCATTTAGCTAGTTTTTGTACTAAGTGGTGCCAAGCACTGCTAATCATTGCCAGTTTAAGCACTGCTGAGCTGAGCTCAGCTGGTTCGAGCAGTAAGTGACACTCCACATTTTTAAAAATTGCCCAATGGCATTAAAGTACATATTAAGTGCAATAGCTGGGAATACTGCAGAATCCATTGGAGTTCAACCTGTGAGTATACTATGGCAGGTGCTGGAAAGGGTAAGTGCTTTTGGGCACACAGTGATGGAGTATTGAGGAGTTCAGAGTCATGGTCAGACTTCTAGTCAAAAAACTGTGAAGACTGGCTCATGCAGGGTGATTACCCGGGCTCGGAATGCAAAGCAGAGGCCTGGGAGCAGCTGGCAAGGGACCTCACCAGTGCAACTGGTATTCTCCACACAGGTGAGCAGTGTTGTCACCACCACAGTGACTTGAAAAGAAGGAGGTGGGCTCTCTTGAATGCCTGGGTCCAAGAATTCTGGGCAGGAAGTGTTCCATAAGTGTGTAAGTATGTTTACCCAAGTTTCACCAATATTTAACCTTGAATGTCTGCTAAACTGGCATGGATAATGGTGTGCTTCTCTCCCAACAGCTGCAAAGGTGAGAGCCTGCAATGTTGAGGTGCCTGCAGGGCACCTGGCCAGGTTGCATCGTAAGTGTACAAGAAAGAGTAAAGCATTAACTGCCATTAGGCATATAAACAGTTTTGATTGTATTGTAATGAAGGTGGTCATAGAGCTAGACTGCAATAAGTGACTACTGCCAAATGTACTGCAATAAGCAGGAAAGAGTAAAGCATTAACCTTGATTAAGTAAATGAGATAAAGTTCTATCACAATAACTGTGGAATTATAGCTGTATTGCAACACCTGCATTATATTAACTGTTGGTCAATAAAAACTTGAAAGTATACCAGTAAATGCATGAAGGCATCTGTAATGAACTGTTGTACAGTACTTGTGGAATGAAAACTGATATTTCAACCAAGTAACAAT
Source organism: Protopterus annectens (assembly GCF_019279795.1). Classification (NCBI taxonomy): domain Eukaryota; kingdom Metazoa; phylum Chordata; order Ceratodontiformes; family Protopteridae; genus Protopterus; species Protopterus annectens. Next base: position 1,271,281,947 of record NC_056735.1, read on the forward strand.
ATATTGTGTACACCTGCAGTTTATTTAGTAATGTATAGGCTACTTAGTAACTCTGCATTGTCTGCATTTCATGCAGTGGTGTCCAACTGTCTCTGCACTATATTATAACACATATTATATTATATTAGTAGCAGGTCATATTTTGTTTCCAGGTTAGCTCTAGGACAAAACCAGTCGATCAGGTATCAGCAGTGAGTCAGTAGCTCAGTTTGTTAAATGCTGTGTGTGAAGTATATTTTGCTAGACATAGACCAGGGTACGATTCCAGTTCCATGTACTAATAATTATTACTGAATTGCATATGTTATGATGACAGATATTCTCTCCACAGGGACTACTGGTAAATGGGTGAGGTAGCCCATAGTATGTGTAAATACTTGTTTGCTCAGATGTCACAGACTGTCGAAATCATTCTCACAAATGTGCTATTTATCCACACAATAAAGGAAACAGGCTCAATAATAACAAACTATAATAAAATAAAAGAAATAAAATGTGTAATCACAGATATCATTCTCTCCACAGGGACACAGGTAAAAGGGTGAGCCAGCTCATAGTATGTGTAAATAATTGTTTGTTCAGATGTCACAGACTGTTAAAATCATTCTCATGACTGTGCTACTTATACAAACAATAAAGGAAACGGGTTCAATAATAACAAACTATAATAAGATAAAAAAAATGTGTAATCAAAGTATGGCTGTATTCCTGGAGAGTCTTGTAAAGGTTAATGCAATCAATTGCTGCATGTGATACATACGTCCCTTTCAGGCAGTGCTATTAGGTACAATCCCATGCCTGCCAAGCATGGCATGATAGTTGTGTACTTTCTGTACTGTACACATGCATGCTTTAAGTGTCACTCTGTCATGGAATGTAATTACTGTTGCATAATCCTTCTGTCATGTCAATAGCAAAGTAACAGTACATCAGCCCACAGTACTCCTTGGTAGTTATATTGGTCCACTTGATGTGCAAGTGATCATTGTAGTTGTGTACCTGCAGGTGTTACTGCTTGGCTCATAGTGTCCCATGTGGATAGCTTGAGAGGTATGTATGTGCTACAGCAGCTATAGGACACATTTACACATAAAGAAAGAACAGACCTGTAGAGTAGCTAGCATTACTGTTGTCAAGTATATAACCCATGATGGTATTAATGGACTGTATTTCTTTCTCTTCCTACCACTTATATTCACATATTTATTATTGTTATATATTGGTTGTGGTTTACTATTAACATATCTTCTTTTGGCTTTTTCCCAGTTAGGGGTCACCACAGCGGATCACTGTCCGCTCATGATTGGCAGTGGAGTTTTATGGTGTCGAATTGCCAGCCCGGCACCCAATCTTCCACAGAAGGCACACACTCACACCTAGGGCCAATTTAGAGTGTCCAATCCACCTACTGTGTGTCTTTGGGATGTGGGAGGAAACCCACGTGACCACAGGAAGGACATGCAGACTCCGCACAGAGGGCACACCAGCCAAGAATCGAACCGGAGAACCTCTTGCTGTGAGGCGGCAACACTATCCACTGCACCACCGTGGCCGCCCATTTACTATTAACATATGTTGTTCCAAAAACTGTAATTCAGGCATGCATTTTATTAATGTTATGTATTACTATGGTTGCATATTAACATATCGTGATGAATTACCTATTCTGCTGGCCTTATGCTGTAAATGTTACTGGCTTGCTGTTAATATACTGACTGCTCTGTTATTTATTGTTGTTTTTCACATAATATGCATTTAACTGTAATGGGGTTATGTACAATGTTCTGGCATGCTGTTATTACTAACACTGTTTTTTTCATAATTCACCTAAGTTTATTGCTCTACCTCCATACCCACAGCACATCTGGGTAGGCCACTTCCTGGTGATCTGCCTACCCTACCTCAGCTAGCCCTGACACTGGGTGCCAGCTCATCTGGGACACAAGCCAGTGGTTCACCTTCCTCTGGCCCTGCACCACCTTTGGGTAGAACTGCAGAAGAGGATGGTGCCTGTCACTCCTCGGAGCGGGTGCAGAGGGGGGATTGTCACCCAGATCAACTACCAGCCATGGTGCATAGGATCATGCATAGGAGTTATGGAAAAAAACTGTGCTGGATAGAGGGCAGACTCGACAACTTGGTGGGGCCTGAGGGTCCTGGTACCCAGACTCCAGCACAGCCACGTTCTGGGCAGTGAAGGAGCAGTCTTGACTGCCCATGGGTGAGGATCTCAGACATACTGCTGCTGCCTGGAGGCACATGCACCTCTGATTTCACAACACCCTCCCCATCCAAGTTGTTTACCACCTCATGTATTACACATCGCCCCTATATGCTATCTTGTCTGTTTGCAAATCCAAACTCTCCTACCAAACATACCTCCCCACATGTACCTATATCCCTTCCCTAATATTCCACTCTCTCCTTTAAAAAAAAAAAAAAGGCACCTGTCCACAAAAATATATTGCCCCATGCATAGCTCTTCATTTCACACACGTGTCCACTGGACACAACTAATTATTACATTAATCATTCAACATATTTATGTTGCCTTCACTCATCTCTCTGCAGTGTGAGGCTCCAAATTCCAAATTCTGTAAAACCTGCACAGCTGTTGCTGTACAAGAAATGGAAAGCTATAGTCTTTTTCTAGACCCTTCCTGCACAACCCTACCTCCCTTTCAGTATGTTTTCCCCCTGCTTGCTCCCATTTCACCACTTTCATATCACACCCTTTTTTCTTTTCTTTTTTTTTACTTTTAGCGCAGGTTTAAGAAGAGCTAAGAGGTGCACCATGCAAAACCATGCAAACCCACTTAAAACTGCTTAAAAGTGCCATAATCATCTTATGTGTTTCTGACAGTGTTAGCCACATCTGCAAAACAATTTCCCCTGCCTCATCTCAAACCCAGGCACCTGTCAATTAAAGCACAGTGCATTAGCCCATTAGGCCACTCAGCTCTGAATTGAGATAGGTGTTTCCAGCAACATATACTGATTGCTACTGACACACTGCAAGTACATATAATGGGAAAAATTGGAGTGTATTTGCAACTGTGATGCAGACACTACACCAGTACACAGCCAAATAAATGATAATGGATGTATGTGAGGCCTGGGATAGCAGGTATAGCTGTCAACTGTACAGACTGTTGCAGAATGTCCAATTTTGCCCCATAGTTTTGGCAGGATTTTCACAAAAACATATTTGTCTGGTAAAGTACTGGCAAGTCATTAAAGAATGAGGTTAGAAAATCATGACAGACATTTGAGTGTTACACTCTGTACCCTTCAGAAAACAAATGCTAATACAAATCCTGTGTCACAGACTGTATGCATGCACATAAATCTTGCAAATACACCTACTGCAGCACTGACTCAGTAGTGCAGTCAGTTAAATGCCTTGTATACATTTGGTGCTGATTTAGATCTGCTTATAACATACACAATATATCTAGACCCTTAAGGGAACAAGGGTTGAACTTGGCTAGGTTTGTAAGGACCTGTGGCTGACAAAGTTTGCTGATGACTGCAAACTGAGAGCTATCATTGAAATACCTAGCAATGTCAACATCCTGCAAGAAGGTCTTACAGAGACTAATGACTGGTGCCAAAGCCATGGTCTTAAACTTAATGCAAAAAATGCATTATTATCCCTTTTGGTAAGGGTGATGTTTCTGCAAATTACCACATCAGTAGCAATACCCTAAGCAGACAGTCAGTGGTGAAAGATCTGGGTGCACAGGTTGACAGCAATCTTAACTTTGATCACCATGTCTCCACAGTGGTAAGAAGGGCATTTTATATTGCTCATCTTATAAGTAAGGGCATTGCCTCCAGAAACAAAGAGGTTACAACCCCCATGTACTCTTTCCTCATCAGGCCAATAAGACAGTACAATGCTTCCTTTGGTATGTTCTTATCCAAACACTGGCAACAAATGGGGATACCACAAAGGTCCCTTACAAAGAAAATTCAGAGTCTTCAAGATCTGTCTTATGTGGACAAACTGAAATCATTGTCACTTTACTGTGTATTATACAGACTGCTTAGAGGCAACCTGTGCCTTGCATATAGAGAAATCTCTGACCCAGCTTTGATTAAAATGCTGCACAGTGACAGCTCAAATGGCACATGGGTCACTCGCTCAAAGAACCTTAACCTGGTATGTGACATCAACAGAACTTGTTAGAGAGATAGATTTGCCTCACAGAGGTTGCCTCACCTTTGGAACAAGCTTCCTATTTATGTTAAACAAAGCCCCTCATTGGCCCTATTTAATAGTAATTTGGAAAATTTGATGGGTAACCGGAAATTCACCTTGGGGGTTCCACCTGTGTCCCTCTTGGACAGGAGCAATTGGTGCTACTTTTAGTGTCTTCTTGAACCAGACACCCTTGGGAACACAGGTTGAACCTGGTTAGGCTTGTAAGGGCCTTGGGGCCATTAGCCTAGTAACCTCCTATGATCCTATGATTTTGCCACCCACAGTCCTGGGTTCGAATTGAGTGTGTTGCACTTCAATTACATTCTTGTGAATACAGCAAATAATGACTTGAGTCATGCAGTTTTAACCAAAACAGGTTGCTGCTACTGAATTAACTGCTACCCATGTTTACAAGTCAAAGGCCTGTAAGTAGCGACACACTGCACATATAAATATAGCCTACCTATATGTCTCCAACTACTCTCTGATTGGCACTGTTACATAACAGATGCACCTTAAGCACATGCCTCAACTCAACTGTTATGGGTACCCTCACCCTAACTCTAATTTAACGACAGAGCTGACGCTGCTCCCTCAGTGACACATGCAGCTTGCTATCCTCCAAAGTGTTCACACTCCTCCTTATGTGTCCTAGGCCACAGCAGCAGCTGCAGCCTGCAACATATGCAGCTGTATGTTAAGCTACCTGCTACAGACCTACCATACCTCACAGCCCCCTAGAACAAGGGATCTAGAAAACACCCATACATAAAGTGTTGGGGCAAAGGTCAAATGACAGGGACATGTTTAACAGTTTTCCCCTACAAACATAGTGAGTGGACAGACTAGCAGCTACTGCAGAAGCAGGCATATTGTGACAGGTATGATGTCTGACAATCACATGTCTCTTCCCCCTTACTGATCTCAACCCACAAAGTTTAACAGTGAACTGCCAGATAATCACAAATGTCATTTGACAATGGCCAAACATAGCATACAAAGCAGTGGACATACCTCATAAATCTCAACAGTGGACAGTATTTCTACCTACCCTCTGTGATGCTGTAGTCTTCACACCTCACTAATGTCCATCTTAAAAACTAAGAAAGGGGTGAAGGCCTACATGAAGGCCTTAAATATTGCACTGTGGTGCCATGTCAATGGTAAGGAAACTGCAACCCAGCTGTTTTGGATGCAGTTAGCAAGTCTGAGTCGCAGATTGCTGCACAGGCAATTACCTGTTCATGAGCATGACCTACAAAAAGCAAGAAACTGCCTATGGGAAACAGGGCGGTAAGTTGCTTTACCAAGACAGAGTACCATTTAGCAAGCTTTTTTCTTGAGGATTTGCTCACAGAAAGGATTACGTCACTCTACCAGGTATGTCATAAAAGTCCGCATATAATGGAATGCAGATGGGAGGATGCAGATATGGGGAATAAGGATTACAACAGTAGGCCTATAGAACATCTGTGCAAATGACATGGTGATACCCTGCTGCCCAACAGCTACAGGCATGTCTCTCAACTGTGCCTGCTGTGAATGAAATCAAAACTGTGGCCCTCTCACTCCCTCCTACAATGGTCGGCTCCTGTACAACAGCTGCTGGATTGTGAGTTAGACATATTAACAGTAAGTAAGGGTGGGCACAGCTGTCATATCACATGATATACTGTTATTCAGCTCCTCTCAGTCTGTGAATGTCACACAGGAATAGTTCAGACATTGTAAAGGTGTCCCTGACTGTCCCTGATGTACTCTGGCTAGGTCATTGTTTTGTCGACATTCGTATCTTATCACTTGAGAGCTATGGCTAACATACCTGGCAACCTCCTACAGCAGGAATTCAGGTCATAGCCATTATTAGTGGGGGACACAGGCCCAACATCAGGGACAGAGTGTACATATTGGTCACACAAAGTAAGAGTATGAATAGAGTAACAAATATTACTGTAGCATAAGTTTTTTTTCTGAGGGTTCTGGTGTGTGACAGCCAGATTCTCTATATTTTGACAACAACTATCAATTATTGGCCAACTGTTTGTCAGACATCCACATGTTTGTGTCAACAGGACCACATATATCAGACACATGTACACATTCCACAAACATCTGTGTACTGGAGAAATATGATGTCTACTGGGAAGATATACTACAGCAGGTTTGCATTGCTGTCTGTCATTGTGGCACAAACTTTACAACTTGCGAAAACTAAATGAGCAGAATACAAACTGAATGAACTCAGGCCACCACTCTGGACAGTTAGTTGTCTTACAAAACAGTTTATTGACGTTAAGCGCTTTTTGTCTCGGTTAATACTGGGACTTCTTCAGACAATGTTTCAAAAAATGCCCCTCCTTTAAATACTTTTAGTCATATGCAACATTCTCCCTAATTGATTAAATGGCAATGAATCACTAAAATACAATAAGTATCAAAAACTTGTAATACAAATTGTATACTATAAAAATTACATCGTACAATATAAATGATCCACATCTGACAGCAAATACTAATGGTATTAATCACAAAGACAGCAACCAAACTTAAACATATTAAATATATACAAGAATAAGTGTTTAGTGATAAAACATTATATGCCTAAATGTTAACAACTTCATGAAAGCCTTTTAAAGCTTACTTATTGTAAAAATATGCTTTGACTTGTTACAATTCAATAAATAGTCACATGGTCCTACCATATCTAAACATCAACTAGGAATCTCTTGTTCCCTAATAATAAAAGGTTAAAACTTATTTATTTAAAAACTAAGCAACATAAATACTTTTAAAACATTTATATGTGTGTTGGTCAATTATCTCAAAAGGCTCCTTAGTTTCAAAATACAATTATAGTAGAGGTTTTGTTCAATCCAGGGAATGAACATGCATCTGTACATATTTTCCACATAAGTTCCAATACTTCAAGCCTTACAGATTCAGGGCCCCCTCTCCCATCTGAAGTTATACAATCAATGGCCTTAAACAGGAATTTATGGTTTGGGTTTTCAGAAACATGCTTTGTTAAAGCATTAGTCATTTTAGCCTTCCTAATATGGCACAGGTGTTCGTATATACGCTCACGGAGTCTCCTGTCCATCTTCCCAGTGTAAAAAGATATGCACTGTTGGCACTGTGTGAGATAAACCACAGTTTTTGATTGACAATTGAATTTTTGTTTGACTCTATATTTTGAACACCTCAAACTAAAATGTTCGCCTGTTTCCATATGGGAGCAAATATTACACATATTACATTGGAACATACCCTTCCTGATTGGAACACGTGTGCCATTAACTTCCAACATGTATTTCAAATTTTTACCCCTCTTCCACACAATCTTAGGGGTTTCGGGGAGTTTGTTCCTCAATTCATTATCATTAGAAATGAAAACCCAATTTTTCCAAAGAATAGATAAAATAACATTACTGTCGATACTAAAAAGGGTGAAAAGACTACAACGTAAAGGGGTTTCTCCCTGCCTAGAGTATAACCCTGTCTGTGGGGTTGCCAAATCATCTCTTTATAATTGATTCAGGATTGGTTGATAAATACCCAATTCCCTCTTAGTGCTAACTTCCTTAATTAAATCATCCACTAACTGTTTAGGGTACCCCTGACCTACAAAAATATTCCTAAGAGTGTTACATTCCTCTAGGAAGTCCAAAAATCTAGATACCATATGAGCAGCCCTAATGAGATGACCCTTCACTACAGATCTCTTTTGGTACCCTGGGTGACAACTACTATAGTGGAGGAAAATATTAGAATAGGTATCCTTTCTGTGGATTCTAGCACAGAAAGAGTTAGTAGTTGAATCTTTCCAAAGGTCAACATCCAAGTAGGCAAATCTATCCATACTAAATGTATGTGTGAATGATAGGAAACTAGTCGTGGAGCTGAAGAATCTTACTACTTCATGTGGTACTGCCTCACCACCTTTAATCAGAATGAATATGTCATCCAAAAACCGTGTATAATAAGCCATTTGATTGGTAAAAAACTAATTCTTCTGGATGATCTCTTGTTCCTAGTAAGCCATAACAAGGTTGGTGAAGCTAGCACCACATGGTGACCCATGGCTACACCGACCCTCTGAAGAAAAATAGTGTCATTAAAAATTTAAAAATTACATGATAAAATAATATTCAACAATTCATCCACTAAGGATATTTCCCGTAAAGGTGCACCTCTCTTCCTTAGAATAAAATTGACCCACTCAATTCCTTCTTCATGTGGAATAGAGGAATACAAATCCTTGACATCCTCAGTAAGGAAGTTAAGATTGCTGTCAAATTTGAGGTTGTTAATGTGCTGTACAAATGACCACGGATCCTTACAGATATCTGGTTCCTTAACCACATATTTTTTAAGAATGTTATCCACAAATTTTGCACATGGGTATGTAATGCTATTTCTAGCGTCGACCAAAGGTCTCATTGGTGGGTTGTGGATAGATTTGTGGATCTTGGGAATCCCAAATAGTTTTGGGATTCTGGGGGCCAGCATGGTTAAATAATTAAAAGATGCAATATCAATTTTACCTTCTATAAATAGGTTGCTCAAATAAGAACGAATCCTATTGTAAGCCAAGTTCAGTTCGTGTCTAGACTTTTCTTCATATGTATTACTTTCTAAGATACTCAACATCCTGTCTACAGTCCTTCTGTTTCATGATTACTACCCCTCCACCTTTGTCGGGCTGCATAATCCTTACCCCTGCTTCCCTGATAGACCTTAATGCCTCTCTTTCTTCAAGGGTAATATTAGGTCTACTGTAGCCCTGTAAAGCTTTAAGGTGTAAGGAACTTCTCATATCTAATTCACACATTTTATCAAATAGCGCTAAGGTTGAGTGTAATACTGGTAAAAAAGTAGTAAATACATGTAAACTGTTACCACTATCAGGGTTGTCACCAAACAATAAATTCAAATAGAGCTTTCTTGTAAGTAGTTTAAAGTCAATAATTGGTTTTACAAAATCAGCCCTGGTATCAGGAACAAACGTACCACCCTTAGCCAAGAGTTCCACTAGTAGAGGTTCAATTTAAATGTCCGTGAAATAAAAAATTTTGAAATCCAAACTAGTGTTAAACAAAATATTACAAGACTTGTTTGATACTGGGAGGGTGTCCATTACCTGTCTCTCTTCCTTCTCTTGTTGAAGTTGTTGTTGAAATTGTTCGTTCTGTGTGGTTGTTGGCGTAAGTTGTAGTATGAGGCTCCCGCCCGAAAATTTAACTGCGCACCTGAATTGTGTTCATGTTGTAATTCGGGCCCTGTTACCGCTAAAACATAACTTACTGACCCTGTTTTTGATACTTATTGTATTTGAGGCTTATTAGTGATTCATTGCCATTTAATCAATTAGGGAGAATGTTGCATATGACTAAAAGTATTTAAAGGAGGGGCATGTTTTGAAACATTGTCTGAAGAAGTCCCGGTATTAACTGAGACGAAAAGCGCTTAACTTCAGTAAACTGGTTTTTAAGACAACTAACTGTCCGGTGTGGTGGCCTGAGTTCGTTCAGTTTGTATTCTGCTCATTTTGTCATTGTGGCACACAGGTGTTGCTGGACTGTCTCCATATACTTGTAATAACACACACCTATTTGTCTAACAGTGGCTGTACGACACAGCAGTGGGACTTTGTCCATAGGGGACACACCAAAGTAGATGGCATTGATGGGTGTAGAGACATACAGCACTCTCTGTCACAGCACACAGGGACATAACCGGTATTGCTACTGTGTTAATGATAGCCACATACATAATGTGTTGATAGGCTGTGGGGTATGAAGTAGGAGGTAGCAGTGGATAGTACAGGCCATTTTGGTTCTGCAGTGTCAGTACATAGTGGATATCCACGTATCTGGTCCTGTGATGTGTTCCCCTCTTGTTATCTTTCAGGAAGGATGTATCAAAGGAGGCACCCACAATTTTCAGATGCTGAAAACAATGTTATCCTGGATGGCTTTAGACTACATCATAACATTCGGCTGTCCAGGAGTCACCAGCATCATGAACAATGTGCAGCACTGTGCACTGACCTTGTCACTGCAGTCAATCAAATAGGGCTACAGGACAGAACCTACGAGTAGGTCCAACACCAGGCAACTAAATGTCAAAGGGCTGCCACTGTGGCCAGGGACTGTGTTGCCACCAGTGGAGGGCCTGTAGCAGAACAACCACTCTTGGCCACAGAGGAATTCCTGGCAAACCTGGGATTATCCACCGGCTCCCAAACATCCATCACCCTACACATCATGGAGATGGGTGCTACAGCAGCCATATCAGAGGAGCATCCAGGTAAGCTTCCTGTGTTCATCACTGTAATACTTTATTAGTCATTGTGGCAGCCTCTGCATGCCAGTTCATGGGTATCAGGTTTATCTGCATTGGGGAGGGGTTAGTTTTAATGTACAGTTGTGCACACATACTGAGAATGTCAGCAATGTAGGCAATATCACATTAGCTACTGTACATGTTGATATATGCGCATATTACACTGTAACAATGCCACATTTGGTATTGTGGATAATTCCTGTCCCTCATAATCACATAGCTACTCCAGGTGTGGCCAGAATCCAAGGTCCTGTACCTGGTATGTGTGATACTGTTGTCTTATGGATCATATATACCCTAGGAATATTAAGGGCTAACATTTTGCTCTAGGCACAACTGTTATGCTTAGCCAGAGTACATTACTTGTATGTTCCATTTTGGTGGGGTTAACTGAAGGGCATTGAATGGGTAATCGCAGCTGTGTATTTGCAGGAGCAGTAACACATTTGCACTTATTGTTGATAAGGTATATGCAATCATGCTATACAGAAAGCAATTATTCACAGATGCCTGTTCACACACAACATGGAGACAGTACATACCTGAGGCAGTGATACTCAAACTGGCATAGTATGCTCAAGACAGGTACACTGTGTTTTAGGTGTAGGTCTTTAGATACATTGACATATTGCTTATCTCACAGATGTATAGTACTGGAAACATTAACTGGATGTAGCTGCAGTGCATATTAGAAAGGCCCTGTCTTGACTGTGCATGTTGTAGTCTGTTTGTGTGTTGTGCATGAGATCAGAAATAAGTTGTGGTATGTGTAATCCACTTATGCACCTCACCTGTATATGTGTGTCTGGATTACCATACATAATAATGGAGGTAGTAATGTGTGTATGTTGTCTTCATCCTCACAAGTGAATGTGGGGATTGGAGTCTGTCCCCCTCACAATGTCTCATCAGACTCTGATGATGATAGTGGCCATAGTGAGGCACAGGTGGGGTTGTTGGGGGCTGAATCTGTCCCATAGTTTGACATTCCACTTCCTCCCCTATTGTCCCCACACACAGTCAGCATGCTCACACATACCCAGTCCCCTAAGGCCACAGATATCAGACAGTCAGAGTGTGTTGACATTGAAGATGAGAGTTTGCCAACTATGGCATCATTGAATGTAAACACTGGCCATAGTCAGAGAGCTGGTGAGGTCCCACACAGGCAGATTGACAGGGGTGCTCGAAGGAGTACTGCTGCCCTTCCACCACCTGTCACAGGTGTCACAACACAGGTCACTCAATGCATGTTTCAGTCCACCATGAAGGCACCGGCACATTCCGTACACAACACCAGATGGATGCTCAGGATTATGGATGCAGCACAGTCTGACATCCGTGACTACCTCCACTACATTGTTGATGCCATGGATCATTTCACTGATGTAGCTGACAGACAGTGGGGTGAGGTATTGTCAGTCTTTCACTGGACATTTTCTGTGCTGGAACATTTGGTTGGAGTCAGTCATCGGACTCATGGACATAGGTCAGCAACACCATCTGCTGAGAGTCCACATGGCCATGCACACTCACGCTCCTATATTGGCAGTACCTCCAGCACTACAGATGGGACTGTGCTGTCCACACCATGATGTGGCAGGTCATGGGCACATGGTCCTGGGCAGTCCTGTGTGGGACAGGGCACAGCAGGCACCAGTCACCAGTGGTTACTAGCACGACATCTGACCCTGGGCATGGTAGTGCCAGTGCCACTCCTGGCAGATCTAGTTCCTGTGTTCATGGCTGGAGACGACAAACTATCCACTCTTCCATGCATGGTCCACATCTGTCCAACATACACATGAATGAGAGGTAGCACTGGGCTTGACTGTGTACCCGCACACACTCAAATATCACTGCCACATGCAGGTCACCAACAGATACACATGGCACCTATCCATGTCCCAGCTCGCCAGCACCTCTTCCTGACTCACACAAATGTTGTCAACTGTTTGGCACAACCTAAGCCTCTGACATCCTCATATCACACGCTGTACATGTGATGATACCTGTGCCACATCCCTGCCATCCATACCATTGATGCAGAGACATGCTAATATGTGTCTGATGCACAGGGTGACTATATTACATTACATGTTGTTTTGTAGTGCGCTAGTGTTATGCCATGACAGGTGCTGTATGCTACCATGTGTCATGAGTACACATCAGACTTTGTGTACCTTTATTGCATGATGTTAGATTGGTGGTAGTTTTGCAGAATGACAGGTGTTTCAAGGAACTGTGTATGTTTCTGTTCCAGGGGTCTGAGTGGCTAAGCTATGGATACTTAGTGGCAATACAGTGGCACAGGATGGCAGAACAGCAGACATATGTTACTAGCAAAGTATGACTGTATACGTGCGTGGTTACCTAGGTGCATATCTGTAGAACAGTGTGTCAGAGATAAAGGAAGCAGTCACCATAATCATTCATGCATACCTTGTGACAAGGCCTTCTACCCTTGATAAGTGTGACCTGAGTGATCTGTACATAGAAACGTAGGGGGTGGTGGATAGCATTTATGCCTAGTTAGATGTGGGCTATTTAGGGCCTGGAGTTAGTGGCAGGGCAGTAACATGCATGAAAATTGCATTTATGCCTAGGTAGATGTGGGCTATTTAGGGCCTGCAGCTAATGACAGGGCAGTAAAATGCATGAAAATTGCATACTGGCATGTGTACTGTTGTATGGGAATATATTTGCACACTCACACACACAAAGGTGCCTTTATTGAGATTACCTATCTATTAGTGTATACTATAGCACTAAGTACTTTTTACATGCGCCACGGAGCTTATCTGTTTTGAGATTGTCAGCCAGTGCTGTTATGGTTGGATGACATCAGCAGGCCTTGTAAAAGAAGCAAATGGGAAGGCTGGTAGGTAGTTACAGGGCCTTAAAATGTATAACCATTGCACAGAGATATGTGAGACAGGCATGTGTACACTGCTACAAAGGGATATGTTTACCCACACACACACACACACACACACACACACACACACACACACACACACACACACACACACACACACACACACAGTTGCCTGTCATGAGATTAGGAACCCTACCTATCTATTACTCTACACTATAGCACTTAGTGCTTATTGCATGCACCACAGAGATTATTTGTTTGGAGACTGTTTAGGTGGATGACATCAGCAGGTGTTGACAGGGAGGCCAATGTTGAGGAGGACGCTAGTCATAGAGCCATAAAATGGCTGACCATTGTAAAGACATACACCTGATGGACATGTCTGTACTGGTGTAAGATAAATATCTACACACACACACACCCACACACACCCACACACACCCACCCACACACACCCACACACACACACACACACACACACACACACACACACACACACACACACACACACACACACACACACACACACACACACACACACACAAGGTGGCCGATGTGAGATTAAAACCCCTGCTTAAATAGTATTGCACAATATACCTCGCACTACTTATTGCACATGCCACAAATTACATCTGGTGTATATGTGGCTGCAGCCACAATACTTGCAGGCTATGCAAAGTGGCCTTGTATTACACAGCATGCATGGCCAGCAGAGGGAACCTGTGTTATGCTGTTATTCTACTATCCTAGCAGTGGGGTACCTGTTAATACCCTTGCTATGTGTGTACAATTACCAGTATTGCCATTTCTGGCAGGTTGCAGTTTGCTAGGTGGACAAATGGCCAGTGACAATATGGCCTGTCCAAGTCCTTCTTTGAAGCTATTGCACATTACACCACTTGCTCACCATTGTCTGTCTACAGGGTGACATTCCACAGGCACAGGGTTCTGTGGTTGGGTGGATTGTGTCGTTATGCAGCCTTGGTCTGTTACCATCAGACAACTGATGTGTAGGTGCAGATAACTCCAGCATTCTGCATGTAGGTGTGCACATTCATACATCCCCACACACACATATACACAGAGGTTCATAGGTTCATAGCTAGGTACTAGAGTATCTGCCCAAGGGCCTAAGTAAGCCTAGTCAACAAGGTTCCCTGGCTTATGCCACCCAAAAAAGTTAATTTCCTGTGCCCCTGTTGAGCAGAGCCACAGACGTGATCCCCAGGGTATATTTCCTATTTCCCATCCACTCATCAAGATTTTTCTTGAAGAGTGCTAATGAGGAACTTTGCTTGACATAAATGGGTAGCTTGTTCCAGAGTATAGGAAGTGTCTGAGACAGGAATCTATCCCTCCAGCATGTCTGGTTTATTGTGGTGACAAGGTTTAGGTCCCTAGAGCATGTATATATTTTTATATATATATATATATATATATATATATATATATATATATATATATATATATATATATATATATATATATATATATATATATATATATATATATATATATATATATATATATATATATATATATATATATATACATACATATATATCCATGTATATATATAAAACAGGGATGTCAACTTATGTGTAGCTGTGTGTGTGTGTGTGTATTATGTTACTGTGTAAAATACATATATGTGGAGTGTGTAAATAACTCTACACATTTATGTAGCTATATATACATATATATATATATATATATATATATATATATATATATATATGTGTGTGTGTGTGTGTGTGTGTGTGTGTGTGTGTGTGTGTGTGTGTGTGTGTGTGTGTGTGTGTGTGTTACCTATATATATATATATATATATATATATATATATATATATATATGTGTGTGTGTATATATGTATAGGGGATAGGGAGAGACACATACATATACATAGCTGTCTGTATGTACAGACATATTTTCACATATCAGATCTTTAGGCAGATGAGGCATCAGACATGGGCTCAAGTTAGCTAAGTGTAAGAGCATGCCCAGTGTGACTGTCAGTACTTACAAGGTGACTCCAGGCCAACCCTACCTGTACTCTAGTCTGGGATTAATTGTCCTACAGCCAATTGGCTGTTGCACCTGATTCAACAGTCCAGCACCTCCCTTATATTTTGTCCAAGGGATTCCCCGGCTGTGTGCTGAACATATTCTATGACTCGTAGCTATCGACTGTACATACTGTAATAGACTGTACAGAGTTTTGCATCATATGTATGGTACATCTTACATAGCATTGTGATTTTCTGGTAGATCCGTGGCAAATCATTATAGATTGACATTAGAAAATGATACCAGACATTTGAGTTACTGACTCCATACACACCAGGAAACCCATGGTACTGTGCGACCTGTTATTCTCTGAACTTTCTACATCTGTCTGGCCAGTAGTTAATCCTTCTTCTTACTTTTGGGCCTTTGTCCCACTGCTGTTCATGGCTTTGTCCAGATTTCCTGCTTTAAGTGTTTGTAGGTATGATGTGACTGGGGTACATGATGTCACACCACACACAGGTTGAAAGTCTTCACACCTCTCACTGTACATGTTTTAGCAGATGTTCAACATTGCACCCCATATATCTATTCTTTTCCTCATACAGTTGTGTTTTCCAGTAATATACTACTAAATCAAGCCCTCTGAATTGTTGTAAGTACTGACACAGTTAAGTCATGGCCTTTAAATACTCCTACTACTCTGACCTGTTGCAACCTGATGTTATGATAGCCACCTTCTAGGTTACTCAGAGCATGTATAATGTCTGTAGGTTTGGCCCTCTATCCCTCCATTGTCTCTGGCTTTGTCCAGCTTTCTTGCAGTAACAGATTGGGGCATATTGACACTCTGTGGGACTCCTACCATAGGAGTACCTCATATGCAAAAGTGGTAGGTGCAGCCAGCTTCAACCCATGAACACCATCAACCATGCTAATATACTTAGCCCACTGAGTCACACCAGCCACCAGAAAATGAGACTTAATTCCTGACACTATCAACAGCAGACAGACATACACTTTGACCCCTACATATTGTGAAAAATAGAACATGTAGCCAGGTCATTTGGGACAGCCCTGGCTGGGATTGTGTGGTCTGCTAATATATCCATGCAAACATGCTGTTACTGCAATTGTATGGGAACACTGATGTGTTGTGGGTCGAGGACTCTAGCATTGACAGACGTGCGTCTGTCCTGTGAACCCGCTGTTTAGCATTTCCCTTGCATACCGCAATGGGTTTTGCTGACTTGTGGCCTAATGCATATTATGGGGCAGTCAGTAATGGACAGAGTACTTGTTGTCCCACATAGCTGTTAGTTCTCTGCAAGTAGCCAAGTAGCCCACTCTATTCCCTTGCATGCATGCAGCAGCTCCATGCATATGCTACCATAGTCTAGTACCCCAAACATTTGTTGTAAAGGAAATTGACTTACCTTGTGAATGTAGCAGTTGAGATACCTGTGTTGCAGGGCTGACTCTGTCTGTTGCATGCAGTACACAGCCAATACATGGTAAGGTACAGGTTGGGTGGGGCTGGCATCCTTTATACTAGGTATGTGAGTTGGAGTAAGGTGTCAGTCCCTAAGACCCTAGGTTGTCAGTGTATGTGCTATGCATTGTCTCTTTGCCAAGGCTAGGGCATACTGAGCATGCCTATGTCTACCTACAGGGACAACCTTAAGGGGTTCCTCCTCCGGGTCCCAGTGTGGTTGTGGCTGTGGGGACCTTGGCACTGGGTGGGGGCTGTGTGCCCCTTCACTGTGATGATCCTGCTACAGCTGTTTCTGTAGGATCATGTTGTGTAGCATGGCACATGCTGTGAACATCTGTGCACATGTGGCTGGACATGCATCTGCAGGGCTCCACCAGATATATTGAGGCACTGGAACCATGACTTCAGCAGCCTGAACACTTGCTCTGTGATGTTCCTAGTTTGTGCATGTGCCTCATTATGGGGTTCTTCAGTAGATGTGTGTGCATTTCTGATGGGTGTCATCATCCATGGTTCCAGTGCATAGATAGCTTCCCCCAGTAGATGGCCATATGGGATGTCCCCCCTGGCAAACATCTGGTACAGCCGTGATGCATGCCAGATATAGTAGTCATGATAACTGCCAGGGCTGCCAGCACACACATTCATGATAATGCCCCGGGCATTGCACATGACCAGGCAGTTGATGGAGTGATACCCCTTGCGGTTGACGTATACGCTACCCTCCTCACTAGGTGGTGCTTTGATGTGTACATGAGTGCAGCCTATGGCACCCAGTACCTCAGGGTAGTGTGCTACATGGTAGAAGAGATGCCTACTGCTGGCCCTCTCCTCAGGAGTGTGGAGTAAATAAGTGTGCTCACTGGCATGTGTTTTCATGGCAGCCAGGAACTGGTGGAGTACCCTGGATGCTGATGCCTGTGAGAACCCCATCATGTCCCCAGCTGGTCTTTGAAAAGTACCTGTAGCGAGTATTCTAAGGGCTACACATACCTTTGTTTCTCCTGGGATAGGTTTCCCTCTGTTGGCTCTGGGTTCAGTTAAGGACAGCAGAGCTCGGTGAGTTCTTGCAGTATGTCCCTGTCCACCCTGTAGCACTTTACAATCTCCAGCTTATGTAGCTCCTGGAAGGTTACCCTGGGCCTGAACACTCTTCTCCTTTGCAGTCTAGGCCTATTGCCAGCAACAGCATCAGCACTGACTTCAGCATCTAGCATATACAGACATAGCAGACCTGCAGCAGCCCCTAGCATTCTATCAGTTAAAATTCTCAAGTCTGTACTCCAACGGTGTAGAGTATGGGGGAAAAGTCAGATTGTAGGGTGTATGCATAATTTATAGTGATCTGCTGCAGATTCAGCCTGTGTGATTGGCTAACTATGATGCATTCCACCTGCCAGGTAAATCATTGAGTGGTATGAATGGTCCAATGTAAGTGGAACAGGAGTTATCAGTAATTTGTACTTGACTGGCTTTCGCAGGCTTTTTTTTTTTTTTTTTTTAACCGCCTTCCCTGCTAAGCACAGTGGTGCAGCATGCAAACATGCTCAAACCAGCTAAAACAAGCACCCTGAAGCTGAATAAAGCTTAACAGCACTGGACCCCCCCCCCACTCAGCTGAGAGGCATAGAGTGCAAACGGGCACCACTCAGCACCAATCAGCACCAATCTGCTTAAACAGATAGTGATACACCCCCCTTTTGATGACAGCTAGCTCTCCTGTTTACACCAACATGGTTCTGGGGCTACACAGATTTTATCTATGGATACAGTAACCCATTTTTCCTATCCAGTAATCCCAGCTCATTTGCATACAGATCAGTGCATACAACCTGGATACTACACTATTCCAAGAACTGCCTCCTTAGCAACCACAGAAATCTACCATTGTACATACTCCATGCAGGGCCCTATAATGCATTATTGCACATATTTCTTATTTTCTATTTTTAAACTTTTAAACATTTTTTTTGCATAGTGATATTTTTGCTCACTGCTGTGTCCTGCTGAAACATAATATGGGTATTAAAAAAAGTTATATTAAATTATTTTGCATTACATTTTTGACACACAGGGCATAGTTTTGCACATATCTGTTCCTACTATGCAATTTCTGACCTTCTACATGGGCTTTTACAGCTTTTTCTTGTACAACATGGGGTTTGCAGGACTGCCTATATGCTTGCTGGATTGTTGCAGTGCCCTCATTTGCATGCAATTCACCTGCTTATGAGGTGATTTGCATGCCACAGACACTTCCGTGTTCGGACGCTCGTGCATGCCCCTCTGCTCTGTTTACTGGATCGCGTAGCTGCTTACTTCCATGTAAACTCTGTGCTACTATGCCTACATGGAAAATCATTCCATTCAGGCATTGCTGAATTCCTCCCTATGTCTTTTCCATATGCCTCCTTTTAGTATTACTGTCAAAGCTAAGGAGATACTTTTTGATAGCCAGGTAGGTCGGCTGGTATAAAGACCTTTTATAGCCATGACTCATTTAAGTCACCAAAAGGCACATACCAAGATAATGCAGAAAGTTGCAACAATCTAAAAATTTGCATTGTTGAGACAACAAAATATAAAAAACATACACGGACTTTGGACAGTGAAAAAATTATATACTAGACAGATATACAGTATAGCTATCGGGATAGAAACATAGGGTGGCTTTCTAGTGTTGTTTACATGCTGTAACTACTGAAAGCAACTAAGAAAAATATACAGAGGTATAACACCTAGCAGTTAGGTAAGTATGAAAAGATAATGATGAATAAACCAAACAAGTCAGCAAAATCTCCTGTCTCAGACAGAGAAAAGGCACCAGCACGACACGATAGCACAATTCACAAAAAGTTTAATCCAAAGGATAAAATAATACACGTAAAGTTGAGCGCTTTCATCCACTAGGGACTTCTTCAGAACACTTAATTATAACACTACTACTCCATTAAATACATTAAAAGTTGTTAAAATTTGCATCACATGTCATTGCCTCATTATAGATTTAAAGTGCAAGTGCCTAGAACTACCTAAAATTAACTAAAATTTCGTAGGAAGTGTTAACTGTATATAAAAATACATAAGAATTGCATAAAACTTTTCAGTACATATGCGGTGCCAGTGCATGTAAAGCTTCCATCAAAACATAATACATTTGATTGTAATAATATGTTAAAATGTAAAAAAAACAGCCCCATTACTATTTGGAGCCTCTATTTATTGTTATCCAATACAGGTTTTATGGAGACATGTTCATTGATGCCAGGGTACACAGATGCATTTAGTTTTACCTGCCATCTTACCTCCTTATCACTAACTGATTTTTTAACATCTCCTCCCCTCACATTGGCTCTAACCAGTTCAAGGATTCCAAAAGTAAAATTAGAACATTCCTTGTTAGTTTTTAGATGTTTCCACAAAGCGTTAGTCTCGTCCTTCTTCCTGATACTATACTGATGGTCGTAGATCCTATTGCGTAAGCACCTGGTGGTCTTCCCTACATAAAAGCAGGGACAGTGAGTGCAGGCAGCCAAATATATCAAATTAGTGGATCTACAATTACCTTTTTGGAAATGAATTTTGGTTTTGTTAAAATTCTGTAAAGTTAAGTCCTGTACTGTTGTTATATACTGACACTGGGGACAGGTCCCATTTTATTGTTCTCTTATTGTCTGTGTTGATCTGTTTTTTCTCCAATAAGGACTTCAAATTCGGTCCATTCCTATACACAAAATGGGGTACCCCTCCAACAATATTCCAAATCCTTTTGTCTGCTCTTAATACCCTCCAGTTCTTCTGAATGATCCCTTTAATATACTTACTATGAGGTCCATATTGTATGATACAAGCTTTCCCAAACTTATTTGTCATGTCTGTACAAGCCTCATAGTTGTTCTTAGGGGGTACGTTGAGAGGTCTTCCTCCTCCTAGGAGGGGTATATATCTTTTACCCCATTGTTGCCAGACATAAGTCTTAAGCTCATTAATCATACCCTCGGGATATCCCCTTTCCACAAAGAATGAACCTATCTTCCTTAATTCAACATCCAAATCCATAATGTCAGATGTCATCCTCGCCGCTCGAATGAACTGCCCTTTTACTATATTTCTTTTCTGGGCCCAAGGATGGCTACTTTTAAAATGTAAATATGAGTTGCTGAAAGTGGTTTTCCTAAAAATATTAGACTTGAAGTTCCCTTCATCTAATGTAACCAACACATCTAGATAGGAAATACTCTTTCTATCCATATTGATGGTAAATTTTAAGTAGTCAGTACAGGAGTTAAGGTATTTGAAAAACTGATCCAACTCCCCCTTACTCCCTTTCCAAACTAGAAAGATATCGTCAAGGAAACGATAGCAGCATCCTATATGTTCCATCCACTTAGAACTAAGGATGTGTTCCTTTTCCCAGTTGAACAACACCAGGTTTGCATAAATGGGGGCACTGGCAGCCCGCGCCTGCTTTGTCTATAATATTTCCCCTCATAAAAAAAGTAGTTGTGGGTTAGTACTATCTCCATGAAGTCCAGGATCAAAAGTGTTTGCTCCCAAGTGATCTTACCTAGCTCATGAATACTATCCTGAAACCTTCTCATCCCATCCACATGGGGGATGCTGGAAAAAAGGTCAACCACATCAATGGTGACCAACCATTCGGCCTCCTTGGATATGTGTGGTTCCAATCGTCCTAAAAAATCCCACGAATCGGTCACTAGATGACTTATACTCCCCATACACGGTTTTAACCATTTGTCGACAACTTTTCCAAATCTGAAAGTTTTGGAGAAACTTCCAGATATTATTGGTCTGAATGGTGGATCCACCATGTCCTTGTGGACCTTTGGGATGCCCACTATCGTACCTATAATAGGATGTTCTACTTTAAGATATTTTTCCAGATCGGTATCAATGCTACCTTCTAATATAAGGTCGTGTAATAACAGATCCACTTTTATGTACCCTTTGTTAACTTCATTTAGTGAAGATTCCTCATATTTTCCTGAATTACTTAAGATGCTGTTCATCTTACTAATGTACTTTTCACTAGAATATAGTGCTACACCACCCCCCTTATCCGGTTTCATGATCCGGATAAGTTTGTTCTCTTGTAATCTTTTTAACAACATATATTCATCCTTAGAAATGTTATTTTCAAAATGTTTATACAAGGATTCAGAGCGTTGGTTGTGCCTGTAAATATCACCGACTACAAGTTTTTCAAACGTGTCAAGTAGTGGATTTAAAGGGGGGGTGTAGGAACTCTTAGTCTTGAATTCCTTTTCATTTACATAATTGGATCCTTCGAACTTAATACCAAGGTTCAGTTTCCTAATATATTTTTTCACATCTAAAATGTTTTCAACTAAATTCAATCTACTATGGGGAATAAATTTCATCCCTTTAGATAGTAGGGTAAAGTGCTCTTTGGTAATGACTTCATCAGTGTAATTATATATATTGAAATTATCATAGCTGCTGAGCACATCGTTAATCCTTAATATTTTTTTGTCTATTTCTTTTCACCAGTGTTAAGGGGGGAATTATGGTTGTATTTGTGCTTACTACCTATCTCGTCGCTCTCCCATCCATAAACTCCCCTTTCTTGGCGTGGTAACCTCTCACATCTGTGTCCCAATCCTGTTCTTCCCATAAAAAATTCCTATCTGTAAATTTGTTCGTATCTGTAAATTTGTTCCTATAGTTGTAATGTGGGGTACCTGCATAATTGTCCCCCTTTTTTCCAAAATTTTGTCTGTGTTCCTTAAAAAACTGGGTTCTTTTAACATTATATTTGTTTGTGTTTTTGTTATTATAATGTTTATTAGTGTCCGTCTTATCCCACCTGTAAGCTTCACCCTTCCTGTACTGCTCAATGTCTCTTTTGAGTTTACTACATTTACGTTCAAATTGTTTATTCAACATTCCTGATACCCATTTGTATTGCAGTTCATACAGTGTTTCAAAATCGCTGAACAACAAATCAGAAGTAATACTATTATTTAAAAGCTCGAGCTCATTTAACAGTTTGCAAATTCTACTATCATCTACATATCCTTGGGCCCAGAAAAGAAATATAGTAAAAGGGCAGTTCATTCGAGCGGCGAGGATGACATCTGACATTATGGATTTGGATGTTGAATTAAGGAAGATAGGTTCATTCTTTGTGGAAAGGGGATATCCCGAGGGTATGATTAATGAGCTTAAGACTTATGTCTGGCAACAATGGGGTAAAAGATATATACCCCTCCTAGGAGGAGGAAGACCTCTCAACGTACCCCCAAAGAACAACTATGAGGCTTGTACAGACATGACAAATAAGTTTGGGAAAGCTTGTATCATACAATATGGACCTCATAGTAAGTATATTAAAGGGATCATTCAGAAGAACTGGAGGGTATTAAGAGCAGACAAAAGGATTTGGAATATTGTTGGAGGGGTACCCCATTTTGTGTATAGGAATGGACAGAATTTGAAGTCCTTATTGGAGAAAAAACAGATCAACACAGATAATAAGAGGGGAACAATAAAATGTGGGACCTGTCCCCAGTGTCAGTATATAACAACAGTACAGGACTTAACTTTACAGAATTTTAACAAAACCAAAATTCATTTCCAAAAAGGTAATTGTAGATCCACTAATTTGATATATTTGGCTGCCTGCACTCACTGTCCCTGCTTTTATGTAGGGAAGACCACCAGGTGCTTACGCAATAGGATCTACGACCATCAGTATAGTATCAGGAAGAAGGACGAGACTAACGCTTTGTGGAAACATCTAAAAACTAACAAGGAATGTTCTAATTTTACTTTTGGAATCCTTGAACTGGTTAGAGCCAATGTGAGGGGAGGAGATGTTAAAAAATCAGTTAGTGATAAGGAGGTAAGATGGCAGGTAAAACTAAATGCATCTGTGTACCCTGGCATCAATGAACATGTCTCCATAAAACCTGTATTGGATAACAATAAATAGAGGCTCCAAATAGTAATGGGGCTGTTTTTTTTACATTTTAACATATTATTACAATCAAATGTATTATGTTTTGATGGAAGCTTTACATGCACTGGCACCGCATATGTACTGAAAAGTTTTATGCAATTCTTATGTATTTTTATACAGTTAACACTTCCTACGAAATTTTAGTTAATTTTAGGTAGTTCTAGGCACTTGCACTTTAAATCTATAATGAGGCAATGACATGTGATGCAAATTTTAACAACTTTTAATGTATTTAATGGAGTAGTAGTGTTATAATTAAGTGTTCTGAAGAAGTCCCTAGTGGATGAAAGCGCTCAACTTTACGTGTATTATTTTATCCTTTGGATTAAACTTTTTGTGAATTGTGCTATCGTGTCGTGCTGGTGCCTTTTCTCTGTCTGAGACAGGAGATTTTGCTGACTTGTTTGGTTTATTTGTGGACTGTTCTCAGGTCGTATTTATTCAGTTGTTGAATCCGAGCATGGATTCTCTGGATGAGCTTCCATCAATTTTTTCCCCTAGGCGTGAGGAGATTAGGGGACTCCAATCCGAAATGGCAATTATGAGGGGTGAACTAACCCGCCTCATAGAATTAATGACTCAACCAAACTGTTTATCGACTCAAAAAAATGGTATGTCGGTTTTGGATGATCGAGTGGGCTGTGTACGTAGTGACAGGCGCATTGGCGCTTTGGATGACGTAGCGGACGGACCGGATGGTCGGATGAACAACGGAGTTGAAGGAAGACCAGCCTCTAATGGATCCCGAGTAGTTGGCGGAACACAGACGCGGACGGCGTTTGCCAGTAGTATACGAGGATCGGAGGTGGACTACAACATATCGGGGGCCCGACCAAAACGTACCGTTCCCAAAAAAACTTACGCCATTACAGCGCAAGACCGACAAACAGGTACTTTTAAACAGTATATCCCTTCTAGAGATATAAGGGATAGGAAACGTTTTAATTTTAACACATTTTTGGAGGGGCAATTCGATTTCAACGACGATCGACCCAAAGAACAAGGTGTTAGTACAGATGTTACCGATGACAAGGCTCCGAATTTGAAGGAGGCTATTATCTCTTTTGGTAACAAGCTAAAACTATTAAAGAGCGTTCAAATGGACAACAACTATTTAAGAAATTGTCTGGACAAAGGAGTCGTCCCCATGGGGTTACGCTTTTTCAAAGTGCCCATGGGGATAATGCTTGATGAGGAAAATAAAAGAGAATGTAACAAACTTTTTGACAGTTTCGGTTTTTCGTTCATGCGATTTATTATGGAATCAAATGATAGTAGAATTTGCAAACTGTTAAATGAGCTCGAGCTTTTAAATAATAGTATTACTTCTGATTTGTTGTTCAGCGATTTTGAAACACTGTATGAACTGCAATACAAATGGGTATCAGGAATGTTGAATAAACAATTTGAACGTAAATGTAGTAAACTCAAAAGAGACATTGAGCAGTACAGGAAGGGTGAAGCTTACAGGTGGGATAAGACGGACACTAATAAACATTATAATAACAAAAACACAAACAAATATAATGTTAAAAGAACCCAGTTTTTTAAGGAACACAGACAAAATTTTGGAAAAAAGGGGGACAATTATGCAGGTACGCCACATTACAACTACAGGAATAAATTTACAGATACGAATAAATTTACAGATAGGAATTTTTTATGGGAAGAACAGGATTGGGACACAGATGTGAGAGGTTACCAGGCCAAGAAAGGGGAGTTTATGGATGGGAGAGCGACGAGATAGGTAGTAAGCACAAATACAACCATAATTCCCCCCTTAACACTGGTGAAAAAGAAATAGACAAAAAAATATTAAGGATTAACGATGTGCTCAGCAGCTATGATAATTTCAATATATATAATTACACTGATGAAGTCATTACCAAAGAGCACTTTACCCTACTATCTAAAGGGATGAAATTTATTCCCCATAGTAGATTGAATTTAGTTGAAAACATTTTAGATGTGAAAAAATATATTAGGAAACTGAACCTTGGTATTAAGTTCGAAGGATCCAATTATGTAAATGAAAAGGAATTCAAGACTAAGAGTTCCTACACCCCCCCTTTAAATCCACTACTTGACACGTTTGAAAAACTTGTAGTCGGTGATATTTACAGGCACAACCAACGCTTTGAATCCTTGTATAAACATTTTGAAAATAACATTTCTAAGGATGAATATATGTTGTTAAAAAGATTACAAGAGAACAAACTTATCCGGATCATGAAACCGGATAAGGGGGGTGGAGTAGCACTATATTCTAGTGAAAAGTACATTAGTAAGATGAACAGCATCTTAAGTAATTCAGGAAAATATGAGGAATCTTCACTAAATGAAGTTAACAAAGGGTACAGAAAAGTGGATCTGTTATTACACGACCTTATATTAGAAGGTAGCATTGATAGCGATCTGGAAAAATATCTTAAAGTAGAACATCCTATTATAGGTACGATAGTGGGCATCCCAAAGGTCCACAAGGACATGGTGGATCCACCATTCAGACCAATAACATCTGGAAGTTTCTCCAAAACTTTCAGATTTGGAAAAGTTGTCGACAAATGGTTAAAACCGTGTATGGGGAGTATAAGTCATCTAGTGACCGATTCATGGGATTTTTTAGGACGATTGGAACCACACATATCCAAGGAGGCCGGATGGTTGGTCACCATTGATGTGGTTGACCTTTTTTCCAGCATCCCCCATGTGGATGGGATGAGAAGGTTTCAGGATAGTATTCATGAGCTAGGTAAGATCACTTGGGAGCAAACACTTTTGATCCTGGACTTCATGGAGATAGTACTAACCCACAACTACTTTTTTTATGAGGGGAAATATTATAGACAAAGCAAGGGCTGCCATATGCAAACCTGGTGTTGTTCAACTGGGAAAAGGAACACATCCTTAGTTCTAAGTGGATGGAACATATAGGATGCTACTATTGTTTCCTTGACGATATCTTTCTAGTTTGGAAAGGGAGTAAGGGGGAGTTGGATCAGTTTTTCAAATACCTTAACTCCTGTACTGACTACTTAAAATTTACCATCAATATGGATAGAAAGAGTATTTCCTATCTAGATGTGTTGGTTACATTAGATGAAGGGAACTTCAAGTCTAATATTTTTAGGAAAACCACTTTCAGCAACTCATATTCACATTTTAATAGTAGCCATCCTTGGGCCCAGAAAAGAAATATAGTAAAAGGGCAGTTCATTCGAGCGGCGAGGATGACATCTGACATTATGGATTTGGATGTTGAATTAAGGAAGATAGGTTCATTCTTTGTGGAAAGGGGATATCCCGAGGGTATGATTAATAAGCTTAAGACTTATGTCTGGCAACAATGGGGTAAAAGATATATACCCTCCTAGGAGGAGGAAGACCTCTCAACGTACCCTAAGAACAACTATGAGGCTTGTACAGACATGACAAATAAGTTTGGAAAGATCATACAATATGGACCTCATAGTAAGTATATTAAAGGGATCATTCAGAAGAACTGGAGGTATTAAGAGCAGACAAAAGGATTTGGAATATTGGAGGGTACCCCATTTGTGTATAGGAATGGACAGAATTTGAAGTCCTTATTGGAGAAAAACAGATCAACACAGATAATAGGGGAACAATAAAATGTGGGACCTGTCCCCAGTGTCAGTATATAACAACAGTACAGGACTTAACTTACAGAATTTTAACAAAACCAAAATTCATTTCCAAAAGGTAATTGTAGATCCACTAATTTGATATATTTGGCTGCCTGCACTCACTGTCCCTGCTTTTATGTAGGGAGACCACCAGGTGCTACTAATAGGATCTCGACCATCAGTATAGTATCAGGAAGAAGGACGAGACTAACGCTTTGTGGAAACATCTAAAAACTAACAAGGAATGTTCTAATTTTACTTTTGGAATCCTTGAACTGGTTAGAGCCAATGTGAGGGGAGGAGATGTTAAAAAATCAGTTAGTGATAAGGAGGTAAGATGGCAGGTAAAACTAAATGCATCTGTGTACCCTGGCATCAATGAACATGTCTCCATAAAACCTGTATTGGATAACAATAAATAGAGGCTCCAAATAGTAATGGGGCTGTTTTTTTTTACATTTTAACATATTATTACAATCAAATGTATTATGTTTTGATGGAAGCTTTACATGCACTGGCACCGCATATGTACTGAAAAGTTTTATGCAATTCTTATGTATTTTTATATACAGTTAACACTTCCTACGAAATTTTAGTTAATTTTAGGTAGTTCTAGGCACTTGCACTTTAAATCTATAATGAGGCAATGACATGTGATGCAAATTTTAACAACTTTTAATGTATTTAATGGAGTAGTAGTGTTATAATTAAGTGTTCTGAAGAAGTCCCTAGTGGATGAAAGCGCTCAACTTTACGTGTATTATTTTACCCTTTGGATTAAACTTTTTGTGAATTGTGCTATCGTGTCGTGCTGGTGCCTTTTCTCTGTCTGAGACAGGAGATTTTGCTGACTTGTTTGGTTTATTTGTGGACTGTTCTCAGGTCGTATTTATTCAAGATAATGATGAAGCAAAACAAACCAGGCAGTGGTAATTGTGTCAAGTGAATGTTATATACAGTATTATACAACAACCCCCCCCCCATTAAATATTCAAAAATGTGCATGCTGATTGGTCAGCATGCATGTTGTAAATAAGAGTTATAGTAATGGAAAAAGGTCCGGTCGCCCGGACTTTTCCCATTACTATGTTAAACGAGTTTAACATACTGAGACAGCTTTTAAAAAGCAACGGATATTCTCCATTGCTTTTTTTAAAGCTGTCTTGCTATGTTAAACTCATTTAACATAGCGAAACAGTTTGTAAAATGCAATGGAGATCTTGCTTTCTCTGTTGCTTTTGCCCACAGCTCTGATGTACTGCGCAGGCATGTGCATGTGCAGTACATCAGAACTGCCACAGAATACCAGACAGCTGCGGAAGGGCAGCAAGGAGGCATTATACAATGCCATTATTTAAGAAAAGTAATTATTATTTTTCTTAAATAATGTCATTAGATAAGCAATAACAGTTCTGGGTGTGGGTAATGCTGGATTTACCCACGGTTGGCTTTGTTTGGCCACCGGCTCGCCTCGTGACCAAACCACACCAACCGTGGGTAAATCCAGCATTACCCACACCCAGGTGTGGGTTATTGCTATAATATACAGTGGTGCAGTACAGACCAGGAAATGGTAATAGTATACAATGTAATCTATTCACAACTATATAAAACTAGTTGCAGTAATACACAATAATAAAAGGTAATGCCTGCAGTAGGGAGCATACTGGATGAATACTGGTTGAAATTCAATAAAGGAAGAAATATGTAATTAGGAAGATAAAAGAACTATTATGGACATAAAGGGAGTAGCCATTGTCTCTGTATCAACTTCATTTGGCCTCATTATGAAGATGTTCTGAAACAGCTTTCTTGAGTTCTGAAGAGAGATTTCAGCCCAAACTTTTGAAGGAAGATTATTCTACAGTGCTAGGCCTAATTTGTAGATTTGCTCTCCTATTTATGGTTTCAAAGTGGTCTGCTTAGGGAAATTGCTTCTTGGGTACTTTTCAAGGCACAGACGCATTCTCTTAGTTTTCCTTTCAGTAGTGGACTTTAACCCTCACTTAGAACTTTGAAGAAAAGGGTACCAAGTAAGTCAGGTGATCTCCTTGTTATAGTTAGCCAGTTTAGGCTGATTAAAAGATTACAGTAATGTGATTGGGTATCTGCAAGAAGAGCAAAGTAACATATGTTTTTAACTGTCATTTAAATCCTCTGGATATTATGGGCATAATAGAAGTCAAGGAGTAAAAGTCAATATTCCAGTTTAGGTAGCAATGCATTTTGGCAAAGGATGGGTATACAAAAGGAGAGATTCTTTAACAGAATTTAAGATATGTCTGAATTTTACTGGTGATTTTGTCTGTATATGGGGAGAAAGATTCAATTGTATGAAGGGTGAGGCCTAGATATTTGTTCTCTGTGACAACAGGAATAAAGTTATTGTGGGAATCAAATATGGATGTAAGGAAGATTATTGGATGTAAACAGTCTGAAAAACAATTAGAAAAATAACTGGTGATGACTTGCATCACCAGCATGGTGCATTTTTTTGCATAAACAATCCCCGGGATTCATGAAGCTTGCACCATGCGCAGGCGTAGCATTGGCGATCTAACACCAAATATGGCCAACGAGCGATTCAGGTACGAGCTGCTTCTATGTGCACTACCTGCGTACACTACGCCTGCACAGCTCCTGGCGCCTGTATGCTAATTACCCCATGTTCAGTAGCATGCAAATGAAGGTATATAGCGATTCAGGAACTGGTGCAGGCATAGAGTAGGCATGCAGAAATATAAACCGAAAAAAGCGGTTTACATTTTTAAAATCACAAAATCGGAGCCATGACAGCAGACCAAACACATGTATTATAGTGTTAATATATGCCAATGGCTAAATATATAGCCATTGGCATAAAAAAAACATGCACAACATATAAAAAAGAACATTTAATGTCATGCCCACACTAACTCGGAGTTAAATCGCAGGGCATCGGTGCGCAAACAGGATCACAATGAAAATATAATTATATGGAATAAAACTGCAATGTAACACATTTCATGAATTCCCCATAATATTCAGTGGCACGCATGCTACACCACACCATGGCGCAAGGGTTGCTAAGGGGCTGTGACAGTGTTCTGCATGGTAACTAGGAATTAGTAGGCAATGCCATGCAAATGAGAGGACTAATACTGAATCACAAAATCCCCACTGTCGTAAGGATGTACCTCACAGCGTAGCGGTAAAACACTGAGGTGTGGCCTGGAGATAAAGATGACATCAAGAGAGGGGTGTACCACCTTAGCTGTAAGCACATTGGAGCACTGCTAATCCAGTTTGCCTGTTGCTAAGCAATTCTGCAGGATAGGGGTGTGTTGAAGTAGCCATAGCTTTGCTTAGCTGAGAGCACACAAGATAACTGAATATGCATGTGAACGTGGATGAAAATGTTCTCGAAACCCAGTAAACGGCTGTGCACAGCATGCACCAGAGCTGAAACAGGAAGGATACGGGAAAAAATAAGGAAATGCTGCAGCATGGTAATTGGAGTACAAATGAGTAATTAACACCTAGGAACCTACAGTGGGCCACTGACAACAGTTAACAAGGCTGCTAGAAGTTACCTGCAGAACAGGAAAGGGGAGGTGCCATACTGCAAAAAAAAAGAGAACTGTCACAGCAGAACAAAGCAAACTTGCAGAAGATCAGCTACATAACACATTTTGCAACACAATCCTGGGTTGGGAAAGTACAAAACAAGAAAGCCGGCAGCTGGATGCATGCCTGACAATGGGAGGAGAATCAGGTTGAAAAGTGAATTAAAGGGCAATAGATGAATCACGGCAGCCAAGCGTAATTTAACACCAAAGGCCCCACAATAGCAGTACCTGCTGTAAAACCCATAATTAAGATACCCTGCAGCTGGAATTGCACATACACACCGAATTACACCAGCAGCATCCATAGCACAATAGGCAGCCCTCAACTATTGTACACACAGCTGCCATTGGCACAAGGTAAGTCAACACCTGAACAGTAAATTAAGCTATCAGCGTGTGTCAATACTGTATGTATAGGTTCATAGGTACATAGGCAGGTACTTGGCTAACTGCCCGAGGCCATTCATAAGCCTAGCCAAAATGTGCCTGCTGTCGCCACCCCATTGATTAACTAACTCTCCCTCTGTGGAGCAGAGCCAATTGTGGGATCCCTGGGGTGTATCCACTGTTCCCCACTCACTCTGCAAGGATTCCCTGGAGTGTTAGTGAGGGGGCTCCATATAATGTAATCAGGGATGTAGTTCCAAAGCATGGGGAGTACCTGTGACAGGAATCTGTCACTCCAGCATCTTCCAGTTATGGTTGTGGCAAGGTGTAGCTCATTACAGTGTGTGGCTCACTGTGACATGGATTCCCATAGGTGGAGCATATCCATTAAGCCTGACTTGGACATGGCTTTGTTGGCCATCAAATATCATCTCTGAGTAAACAAGATGCCACTGAGTAATGCAAGATTTCATGCAGTCTGGCAGCATAGGACACATGTATGAGGCCATTAATCCTCTTGGCGAGGTATATTCGTGACCCTTCCAGCTGTTGGATGTGTCTTCTGAGGTGCATCCAAAATGAGTTATCATACTTGATGATGGGATTGATGAGTGATGGGTAAAGGGGCACAATAACATCAGTCTGTCTAGATGCGAACCCTTAAGTAATCAGATGGCCTACATAGAAGGATGTCCTAACTACTTCGCAGATATGATTGTGAAAGGAGAGATCACTATCTAATGTAATCCCTGCATACCCATTATATCGTCTGAACTATAGTGTCTGCCACTCGTGTTAATATGTGGGTGTGTAGTTTCCCAAAATGGGATGACCATGCAGTATGTGGCCTTTAGCTAAAGGCCATGACTCTGAAACCCTGTGTTGGTCTATGTGAGGCCCCTTGAAGGACGTCTGTGACAGCTGGGCTGTCCTTTATGGCTCCCAGTTTGCAGTAATCACCAAACATGGTCTGCTGTAGTCCTCCTGTGTTTGCCTGTACCTCTGAGAAGTATATGGCAAACAGTAGGGGTCCCAGGACTGAGTCCTGTGGGACACCAGTTATGACTGGTCAAGAGTTGGACCTGGAGGCTGCTAGGCTTATCATGTGGGTTCTGTATGTAAGCCTGTTGGCAAATCAACCTGTGATGTATGTATGTACTGACTGGTGAGTGTAGAAATAATACTTGAGTGGGGAATGGTGTCAAAAGCCTTGGCGAGGTCCAGGTAGTATGTGTGAACTACCACACCCCACACATAAAGTCTATGTGACTGTAAGATGTCAAACAGGTTCAGTAGGCATGATCTGCACTCAATCAAGCTGAGCTGGGTTGGGTCAAGTGTCTGGAGGTTACCATTGTCTATGTTAATGAGTGCCATGAGGACACTCCATAGTCATGCAGACCAGGCTACTCAGGCCTATGGGGTGGTAGTTACCATGGTCAGCTGTGTCATCACCTTGGTGGAGTGGAATAGCTGTTGCCATGTGCCATTGAATGAGCATGTAGCCTGTGTAGAAGCTGATCTTGAATTGCTATATTAGGCGGGGGGTCACTTTGTCTTGTAGTGGCTGCAGGATGCAGTCTGGGACACCATCTGCCTCCATTGATGCTCTGTTATGCCATTTGAAAGGGCCATTACCACCTGTATGTCTCTGATGTCTGGGATACTGTATGTTTTGAGTATTGTTGTGGGACCTGTAGGGGGTGAATCTTGCACCAAATGTATCATCAAGTGTATTGGTGATATCAGTAGGGTCAGTGTATTCAGTGCAATATTGCACCAGCACAGTGCAAATCGGTGTGTTACTGCTTAGATCCTTGACATAGCCAAAGAAGCCTTTGTGGTCATCTTCCGAATCCATGCCTATTTACCTGTAGATGTCAGCCTTGGATGATTTCATGAGTAACATAAGTATCTTACTAATACTCATCACGGATGTCTGCATGTCTTGGGATTTGCTGTTGTTCTGGACTACTGTCCTACTTCTGTTGTATAGCCTGTATATTGCAGCGGTCCAGCAGACTGGTGTCCTTGTGTAGGAGTAGTGAGTTCTGGTTTGCCATTGATGGCATGACCCACACATCTTTGTAGGTGCTTATAGAGTGCATTTGTAATTCTGTCTGTATCTTGAGCAGTGTCATCCTTGAGCGTGGGGGCTGTGAACCCTCCCACCTCTGTCATTAGTACTGTGAATTTAGCTGTAGGAAAGGTATTCACTGTGTGTTTCTTGGGTGGGGGAGATGGTTGGGAGTGGAATTCATCAGTGAATAGTTCATGGTCAGATCTAAAAAGTGACCGGTTTACCTCTGCTGTAGTGCACCTGTTGCACATGTCGGTGATTACCACTTCTAGTATGTTTTCACCTCTCCTTAGTCCATCTACCAACTGATACAGCCCATATGAGGTTATAAATCCCAGAAAGTGCTGGGCCTGGAAGTGAATACTCGAGTAGGTTATCCAGTTAAGTGTAGGGTAGCCGACATTGACCAAAAACAGGGTGTCTGGTAGGACTGTCATGTTTACCACTGTCTCCAGATAGTTATAGTGGTGCTCCTGGGTCATGGAGGGTTATCTGTAGCAGCCCACAGCTTGCATTGCAGTCGTGGCTGATGTTAGCTGCACATGGATGATCACAGAGGTATCATGCTGCCCCACTAACTTGGACGTGTAGTTATCCCCGATCAATATGGATACACCCCCTCCATGTCTGTGCCAGTCCATGTTCAGTGGCTGAAATGTGTGTTATGGGTTGTAGTCTGGTAGTGCCGGCGTGATCACAGGAGCCTTATACAGGTCCCAGTCACAGAACAGATGTTGATGTTGTCCATACTGAGGGGTGCTGTGAGTGCGTGCATGTTGTGAGTACTACCCCTGGTGTTGAGTAGCCTAATCCTCATTGATTCTGCTATTGTGCAGTTCATGGAGGTGAGATTCACCACTGATACTTGCCTAAAAATGGCACCATGGGGGCGCCAATAGCCTTGCCCAGCATTCCAAAGCCTTAGGCTGACACATGCAAGTTGGTATGGCATTGTTGCAGGCATGTTTCCCATTTGTGCTTGTGTCCCATCTTTCCTGTAGGTAACCTACTGGTAAGCAATACAAAGCCTGGAACATATACAAGTCTACTAGCTTCCAAGATAGACATTTGGAGTGATTAAGTATCAGTAGTCTGTATGCTCTTGCTGTACTTAATGGTTGTCTGACTACATGGTGAATTTACACTGTATATTGTGATCAGAAAACTCTGCATAATCACATATGATGTTGGATATGGCCTGCACTGTAGAGGTTTACAGATAGGTAGTAGGCTATCTGC
Organism: Protopterus annectens; assembly: GCF_019279795.1. Taxonomy (NCBI): domain Eukaryota; kingdom Metazoa; phylum Chordata; order Ceratodontiformes; family Protopteridae; genus Protopterus; species Protopterus annectens. The sequence goes on from NC_056735.1 coordinate 1,271,316,843, forward strand.
CCAATGGCATTTAGAAGCATAGCTACAGTGTGGTGGCCTTATCTGCACCATTGATGAAGTAACTGAGCCTCTGTCAAGCATAGCCAATGAAGTGATTCCAGGCAGAGCTGCTGGAAACTGTTGAAGACTGGGGTGCTGTAGGGAGATAGGGGCACATAGTGATCTCAAAAGGGCATGTTAACATGACAACCCAACAGCATTCAATTTCCCCAACAGGTCTTGCAGCTATTAAACTGGAGTGGCTCTCCCACACCCTGGCTGTATGTTTATGGGACACATGATCCCAGGGGTGTATATACTGTTGCCCAGGCACGCATCAAGGTTTCCCCTGGAGTGTGTCAGTGAGGGGCTATGCCAAATGTAGTTAGGATTTTAATGTATAGTCTCTCAATTCATGTGTTATGTTGGTATTTTGTGAAGCTCACTGGGTGTGGGTGGCTCTGCCTGTTGTGTAGCCAAGCTTACACATAGGATTCATGGATATAGGAAATAGGCAGAAGGAACGTTAATGTCAATAGTGTAATGGCTACAGAATTTGCACAATATATGTGCATTCGTAGTTCAAATCCCAATATAGTCAGAGATGTTTTACATGTTACACAGTATACCTTAACCACAGCTTGCATATATAGGTAGTATTCCTCAGAATAATAAACATTTGGAACACACATAAACCTATGTGTGCTGGAGAGTACAGTTAACAGACAATGTAATGTTATGTAAGCACTAATTGAGATGTTATGTCACTGAAATGTATATATCCTGAGTAGTTAGTAGAAGTGGCCATATTTGTGTGCACAGGTTGTAGGATGTAAAGTTTGTTTAACTGTGTGAAACCGCTGGTATAAATTCGCACAAACACCTTTAAACCTGCTTACAACTGCTTAAATTAGCCTTATTCTGTAGTAAAACATGTCAAATACATCGCAGGTGTTGAACCCTGGACCATGCACACAATAGTCATGGGACCTACCACTAAGCCATCTAATCTGTATACATGTTTAGTGGTCATTAGACTACACCTTATACTACAGGCATTTCACAGTACTGACCACAAATGGGACAGTCACTTTGTGTACATATGTACAGTACATTGTAATGTACTGTAATGTGTGAATCAACATATACAAGTCTACATATGTATAAGTGTTACAAATTAATAGTAAATATATATATATATATATATATATATATATATATATATATATATATATATATATGTATATATATATATATATATATATATATATATATATATATATATATATATATATATATATCTACAGTAACATCTATAGCCATATATATATATATATATATATATATATATATATATATATATATATATATATATATATATATAAACATCTATGAACACACTTTGTGACACAGAAGCATTCCTAATGGATAAAAGTGTATGCAAAACACATGCAGCTCTGGTATTATAACTATTAATATTAACCTAATTCCCCATAGAAGCAATGGTTGCTGTGTATGTGGCAAATGGTGTGGGGGAGGACCGCTGGCTAATGGAATATGCATCAAGAAGGGCCTGTGTCGATGTTCAATACGTGAACTGGAGGGTACACATGGAGTATGGGGACAATGTAAAAAGAACACAAAACTAGAACCATTCTCATCCATAATACACCCTGTCAGGTCACATTGCAACACTGACTTCAACAAACATATGAACATTAACAGGTATCATACATATGTACACCAACTGACTTACACATTTGTTTGCAGTAGTGGGGAATGGCTGTAGTACACTGTATATACTAAACACAATAAAAGTTGTACATATCTCAGATGCCTCAGTGGTAAAGCCAGTGACTGTGGTGTTCATGGTCCCGGTTTCAAGACCTGCAAGGGCTGTTATGTCATTTTGAGGTCCCGAATAAGGGATGTTGGTTGCAGGGTGATTAAACCACTTTTAAGCAGTCATTAGCAGGTTATTGCACTGGTAAGCGGTGCTTAAACATGACTACACAGATAAGTGCCACACAGGTTTAACCATTGCTGAACATCACACAGATCACGGGCAAAGCCGCTCACAACCACTGAAATGTGCGTTAATCACCCTTGCACTACCAGTGCCTACTCTGAGAGGTAAAATGACTACTGCCAGGATTAGAACACGCAACCATGTACACAATCTTAACAGTAACCTACCACTTAGCTACTTGAGATGTACCAATGGCAGTTGTGTATTCAGACAGGTTAAAACACAAAAGGGAGGATTGTGTGGAAATAGGACAAACCGCCATGTACCCAATGAAAGGTGTATGATACATATATTTTTATATATATATATATATATATATATATATATATATATATATATATATATATATATATATATGTATATATATAAATCAACATATATAGAGAGAGAGAGAGAGGGAGAGAGATAGAGAGATATGTCGATATGTCGATATATAGGGATATACATATATATGTAGATATATAGATAGGTTAACAACATCTACACAACCATGGAGGTACATATAAATGGGATACCTACCAAATACCGAATGCTTGACATACCGACGCGTGTAATCCCGAGGCTTAAAGACCAAAAGACCACAATACCGAAACACCAGAAGCGTGAGTTTTAAAATCCCGATGTTAAGGGACTTTGAGTTAGTGCTTTTGGCGTTGCGATTTAGGTAGGTTACTGTGTGTAAGGGTGTTTCTGAGGGCTTTAGTGTGTGTAAGTGTGTATTCTGAATGTGTTTTGTGTTTGCAGGGGACTGTAATGTGTGGGTGTGGGTTTGCCTTGTGTGTCTGTTTGTGTGATCTCGGAGGTAGAATATTAAAGTAGTGTGGGTGTGGGGGGCACAGCCACCCACATGGGGGTGTACGGGGGCTTGCCACCCTGTTCATATGTAGTGTAGGATGGTTTGCTTGGATGTGGTGGGTAGCAGTGTGTCTGTGTGTGCGTGTTCTGTGTTTGTGTTACTTTCGCGAGTTTGACTGTCGCAAGTTTGAGTGTTTGGTAATGTGGGGTTTGGGAGTCTGAGCCCAGTACTGTGGGCATCGGGATTGTGTGCGTTCAGGATTCCATAGGTATCCCGTATACAGCAGTTGAAATGTTCATATATGAGTATAACATGGACCATAGCAATCACACATTCCACCACGACCAAACTATATGAACAAAGGATATGGAGAGTATATGCCTATACACTATTACAAATATGTGCTATGGACATGAGCCAAACAGGGCAGTCACCAATACAACTCCAATGACTGCAAATACCTATGACAGAAATACACAGACAACTTTCATGTAGCAACACTTTATTACAATACGATGTATTTCCGAAAGGATTCAGGGACTAACATCACCTACATGCTATACAGGAACCATTTAACAGTGCCTTAATGAATCAGCCTGCAATTACCATAGTATTAGTCCACTAAAGGATAGGTGTTCAAATAGGGAAGGAACCCTCACACACATATCGAATATGCATAAAAGCAGTTCCTACACATCTGCAATGTACACCCACCAACATCTCCCCCACACCCAAACCAATTACAATACATACTGTAATAACATTACAAATTATTCACTCACTGTATGATATCTACTGAAGCCTTAACATACCTTGTCAGAGACACACTAACATGGCCTATGTGAAATAGTTGCTGTTATACAATGGAACAGCTGCTGATGTTACAGGGTTTGTTTGTACTAATCCCGATCCAGGGGGTTGTATGTACACCAGGAAGTGTTACTAATTACTGACTATCAGCACAGTATGATACACATTTACACCAAACCAAAGATGTCTGGTGAGCACACTGTAAACCACCTAACATTATATGCATAGCCAAACAGCCTTGAGCTGCTCAAACATCCTTGCCAAACTGAAATATCTGCAGAAGTATCAGGTACAAACAAACCCTGCATAAGTAGCAATGTTCTGAAATATAACAGCTGTACTCACATGTAGAACATCATCTTCTAGGCATTACACACAATCCACAGGAGTCATGAAGCTAATATATCCCTGTATGTCTCAATATAGCTATAGCAATACATCACAAACAACACATCCAGGCCGTCTTCATCACAAGTAAGGCAAAGGGACAACACCCAAGTGGAGTACTCAGTTATACACCACTGTTATCATGGTATTTGCTAATGGAGTAGCTGCACAGCTGATGTGCATGTAATTAACTACTTTGGAACACCAATTGGTGGACAGGATAGCACATGTTACTGATCTCTAACTATAAAAGGATGGCTTGTCACACATTCAGACCATCTGTATATACCAGCAGAACATTACAAAGAAGATTGAAACACAAATTGAAAAAGATTGAAATAACAGTCAACACCTCGAGTTACTAATAAGGTATGTAGAACACTCAGTATGTCTGTGTATGTAGTACCTGTTCTGTAATAATTAAAGTGTATGCAATGCATATAGTTGAAACAGTTATCTTGTAGTGATGTACTGTTGAGCATAGTAATGCTTGTAGTATTTATGTGTGTACTGCTGTAGGTCACAAGGCAAACACCTCATACACCACAAGGGATGCTATATAAGGGCTTTAAACCCAAAAAATCCTCTCCAGCCACTGTCAGTGGCAGGGTTGGTCCAACAAGTATGTGCTATAACAGGGGATAGTATATGTTGATATATTGTAACAGTAGGCATATGTATGAGTGTATTACTGAGAATAACATGTCGAAGGTGGGCCTACTGTGCAATTATGATTTGCATTGTGGGATATTGTTCCAATAACTGCGTAATGTACAGTACTGTAGGCAGATATGTATTACATTTTACATAGCATTACTGTTATGTTAGGCAAACATTAGTTATGTCTATTGGCATTTACAATACACAATAACAGGATACATATGACGTGTAGTCATCTGACAGTTTATCAGCATGATAGCAAAGTAAAATGGAAGAGCTAGTTAACTATCCATGCACATAAGACATGTAATAGGTTCATAGGTTTATAGGTAGGTACTAGGCTGTCTGCCCAAGGGCATTTATAAGCGTAGCTAGAGTGTGTTGGCTTCTGCCACCCCCTTAGGTTAGTTCCCTGTGCCTCTGAACAGCAGAGCCATTAGTTCCCTGTGCCTTTGTCCAGCAGAGCCACTGCAGTGATCCCTGGGGTATATTTCTGTCTCCCATTCACCTGTCAAGGTTTCTCTTGAAGAGTGCTAGTGAGGGGCCCTGCCTGATGTACATTGGAATCATGTTCCAAAGCATGGGGAGTCTCTGGGTCAGGAATCTATCCATCCAGCACGTCCTAGTTATCGTTGCGGTAAGGTTTATATCCCTAGAGCATGTGGCTCTCAGGGGCTTTTGTTTAGGTGGAGCATATCGATCAATTCTAGGCTGGACATGGGCCTTGTATGTCAAGCAGAGATCACCTCTGAGTACACGGTATGCAACTGAGTACAGCTGGAGTTTCTTTAGTTGGGCTGCATAAGTCATCTGTCTGAGGTCAGTAATCCTCTTGGTGAGGTGCTTTTGTGGTCTTTCAAGCAGTTGCAGTTGTCTTGCAAGGTACATCCCAAATAGGATGTTGTATTCTTTAATGGGTCTAACAAGTGATGAGTAGAGAGGCACAATGACCTCCTTTGTTCTGGATGCGAACCAATTTGAGATTAGGGGGGCCACATAGAAGGATATTCTAAACACCTTGGCAATATGGTTATCAAAGGAGAGATTGCTATCTACTTGGGTTTCCAGATCCCTTATTAATTTTTCTGTATGTAGGGGACTATCTCTTATGTGGTAGTCCACAGGTAATTAGTTTTTTCCAAAGGGGATGACTATACACTTTTTGGCATTCAGCTTGAGGCCATGATATTGACACCAGGTATCCGTCTCAGTGAGACCCTTCTGGAGGGTGTCTGTATCAGCTGGGGAATCAATTATGGCCCCTAGTTTGCAGTCGTCTGCAAACATTTTCAGCCAAAGTCCTCCTGTGCTTGCCTGTACCTCAGAGAAGTATATACCGAACATGAGGGGTCCTAGGACTTTGCCCTGGGGGACGCCACTTGTAATTGGTTTACAGTCAGACCTAGGGTCTGCAACTCTCACTGTGTGGGTTCTGTCCGTGAGCCAATTTGCAAACCATCTTGTGACGTAGGGGTTAATGTTCAGGTTGATGGGTATGTCTATAATACCAGAATGGGGAATGGTGTTAAAAGCCTTTGCGAGGACAAGGTAGGCTGTGTGGACCTCCTTACCCTCATCTAATGCCTTGGTAACTGTCTCAAAGAAGTCCACCAGGTTTAGGAGGCATATTCTGCCCTTAACAAAGCCAAACTGGGTGGGGGTCAAAGGTTTGGAGGTTTCCAATGTCTCTGTGAATGAGATCCATGATGATGTGCTCCATAGCCTTGCAGACCAGGCTAGTCAGGCTTATAGGGCAATAGTACCTGGGGTCCGTTGTGGTGCCACCTTTGTGGAGTGTGATAACTGTTGCTGTGCGCTACTCTGTGGGTACATAGCCTGTAGAGAAGCTGTGTTTGAACAGTGTGTTTAGGTGAGGGGTTAGTTCATTTTCGAGCTCTTGTAAGACACAGCCTGGGACACCGTCTGGTCCCATTGAGGCTGTGTTCTTGACTTTAGATAGGGCTGTTTTAACCTGTGTGACTGTGATTTCTGGGGTCATACATTCTTCTGGTATGGTTATGGGCCCTTTCGGGGGTGAGAGGGGTGTAAAGTTTGCACTGAACCTATCTGCTGAAATGTTGGCAATATCAGCCGGTTAAGTGTATTGTCTGCCAGTCTGCACCAACTCAGAGCAGATCTGAGAGTATCCACTTAGGTTCTCGACATAGCTAAAGAATGATTTGTGGTCATCTTTAAAGTCCTTGGAATGATCTTTTGCAAAGCTAGCCTTGGAAGAATTTATGAGGGACCATAGTGTCATGCTGATACTGATCAGGGATGTCTTTCTTTCTAGGGATTTTGCTCTGATCTGTACCCAGTCTTGGAGGAGTGAGTCTTGGTTTGCCTTGGGATAGCACAATCCATGCATTCCTGCAGATGATCACAGAGTGCCTTTGTATAGGTTTCAGCATCCTGGTCAGCATTGTCCATTGTTGTGGGGGCTGTGAACCTTTTAACCTCGGTCTTAAGCAATGTGAAGTTTGCTTTGGAAAAGTATTTCACGTTGGTTTCCTTGTTTGGGGTTGTGGGCAGAATGTGAATATCCAGAGTGATTAGTCCATGGTCTGATCTAACCAGCAAGGGGTTGATGTCAGGTGTGGAATACTGGCCGCCCATGTTGGTGATGACCAGGTCCAATATGCTGTTCCCTCTGGTGGGGGTGCTGACCAGTTGATCCAGGACCTTTGAGTGTATACATTTGTGGAAGCGCTGGGCAAGGGAGTTAGTACTTGACTCGTTCTCCCAGTTAATGTTTGGGTAGTTGAAATCACCCAGTATTAGGGTGTTTGGTAGGACCTTCATATGTCACAGTGTCTCCGGAAATGCAGATTGTGGGTCCTGGGTCCTAGGTCATGGTGGGCGATCTGTAGCAAGCTACAATTTGGAATGCAGTTTTGGCCATTGTTAGTTGCATTTGGATGATCTGTGATGCATCGTGCTGCACCACTAACCTAATTCCTTGATGAATGTGGATACACCCCCGCCATTTGTGTTTTGGTCTGGGTTCTGTGGCTGAAAGGTGTGGTATGAGTTATAGCCTGGTAGAGTTGTGGTGCTCTCTGAAGCCTTAAACCAGGTTCCTGTTACTGCATAGATATCAGTGTTCTCCATACAGAGGAATGCCTCGAGTTCATGCAATGTGAGGTCCAGATTTCTGGCATTGAGTAGCATTAGCCTCAATTTATGGTTACTTGTGCTATATATGGTGGTGGGTTTGTCTTTTGTGCCTTGCATAAAGGCCACATTGCCTAATATCCACCTCTCTAGTATTGTTTGCAAGCAATGACAGCTGTGCATGTGTACATGTTCTGCAAATGTGTACTGACCCTTGTTACACAGCTGTGCCAAATGGTTATGTGCACACCTACATAGAGTGGATATTGACAGTAGAGACACACTGGTTGAACATTTAGGTTTGTGTAGCCTAACCTCTCATTGGCAGACTAACAGCTGCTTGGAAATATGTGGACAGTACTGGTAATGAAACAGGGTGCATATCATCTTTAACTCTAGTGTGACATCTGCTGTAGGAGTGTAAGATGTAGGAAACCACTGCCCATGTGTAATAGCTGCTTCATAGGTGATGGCTTACACTATATGATCATATCCTGATCATGTTGATATCGGCAGCAGAGTCTATTGATATTTGACTCTGCGTGGGGAGTGGGTGTCTGTGGCCAACAGAGCTCATGGTTCTGGTGGGTATATGAGCATATACCCAGACAAGGATACAGCTCTGTAGACATGTGCATCATCTGTACTCAACTATCAGGATGTGATGTGGCCCTCAGAGGGGGACTGCTACTAAAGGTAGCTACCATGTTCCTGTAATAGCTAATGTTGCCACATCCATAACACAAATATGTACTTGCGAGCATCACTGTCTAAAACATCTGCATAAGCAGTAAGTAAACTAAATACAGTACCTGGTACTTGTAGTACTGAATGCTCATACAGGCATGTCCACTAGTCATCTACTGGTGTTTACTAATGTTAGCTTTGTGTGTGTGTGGCCATCCTGGGGGAATGTAATCTCTAAGACATGTACACTGCCAAACCCGCCTAACACAACACGCCACACATTGTCTGGGATGCAGCTACAGAGGTGAGCTTGGAGGTAGCTCATTCTACACCCATGACTGGACTAGACAGTCAAGAGGTGTAGGTTAACACATGCATCCCATCACCACAACCAACACATACCCTTACCAGAACACAGTAAGGACATATGCACATGCCACCAGAATTCACACACATCCACAGAGGCCTCTAAGTTTCCAGCCAAGCAAGAGGCCTCCCAAGTTGGAATAGACAGACAACAGGTTACAAAGACTGTATGACATAGTTTGCATAATTGTGTCACTCCTCAGAACATGTGGCCAGAAACATGGCATTTGTGAATGCAAACTATAGCACTATGTTACACACCAAGCTATATGAGGGCAAACATACTGTCAACTACCTGTCTGCCATGATTAGCCACATACCCATACACTCAGACCACCTTTTGAACTATACACATGTCTCTGGCATATTCTATGTTGTTTGCAGGACCTGTGATGCAGTAGCCTTGACTGCATGGAAACACATGTAGGAACCATCAGGTCTTGTAGCCCATGCAGGTATGTCCCAAGTCCTGGGTAGCATTCTGCCATTGGCCAGAATGATGCAGCAGTACAGGGACAAGGATTGTATTCCACAATTGTGTAATGTACTGGTGTAGTTCAAAGAGTATGCAACATCTTTCTGCCTGGGATAACATGGTTGACAGACCATGATGCTTTGCCAGACAAGGCCTGTACCTGTCACCCCTGAGAATCTGGATACTGTCAACGGCCTGTGCTTCCCCTATAGTGCCCTCATCATGCCAAGTTCAAGTGAAAGTCCACTGATGCAACAGGGACATCCAAGAAATAAATTGTGAGTCTTGATACTCAATGATACAAATCAGGTACTCAATATGGACTCACTTACGACAATCTGAAACATGGGGAACATATCTGTGTAGTGATAGTTATGGTTCAATGCTCTGGAGAGCAACCCTGTATGACCATGTTATAAGATATACCTCACCTCATGGCCATAACCCTTTATTGGAACACATGGCCCACAGGTGTGTCCAGCTTCCTGAGGGATATATGCACCCCCACTCTAGTTGCACTTGCACAACGTAAGATGCATTACGCTGACCAACTACCTTTGTGCCAAAGTTTAATCCAAAATGCACCTTGTGACAGATCATCCACCATGCCTTAGAATTTCCAACTGTCATTGTGTTGTAATGGGGAATACCAGTTTTGAGACAGGAAACCATAATCATGGCCACTCAGCTATCCCATTATGAACTGGGAAGACTCATCATGTACCAACACCTGTGCTGAATGCATGTTGGATGTCAGCAATAGCAATGACCTGGATCACCATAGTCACACAAACAGGGCTAACAGTATGCCACACATGGTCAGTCTTCAAAGCCAATGTTATGCTCCTTAAGAATGAAGTGGTGACTTTCATGGCACCCATGCAGATGTACAATGCATGTGCAAATGCTGGGTCCTACACAAATGCACTTTAGGCACTCACATATGTGCAGTGATTGTGCCATTGAAAGAGAAACAGGATTCAAACAAACACAAACATGAAGGCAAACTGGTGGTACCCTGCCTTAAACTGTAGCACAGAAGGTAGTAACTGTTGCAAGAGTCAACACACATGAGTGGAAGATGGCCTATGGTCAGCCTCTGTAAGATGCAGATACACCATATAATGCCACACAAAGCTACTGTGAAACTAATCATTCACATATTATGAGGCCAACCACAGAGGATTCCATAGCTGTGTCATGAAACATAATGGCAACAACAAGACCTGCTGTGCTTCACAGCATTATGGCATGAGAAGCACTGCATCTACGGAAATAGCACCTGTTCATCCAGATAGGGTCTTGGATAACATAAACACACTGTCCCCCCAACAGGTACACATTCATATATCCATGTACACTACAGAGCCCATGTAACCACAACTATGTAGGTACAAGCTGCACTCAGGCTGCATGGGACATGTCCACATCCCAGGTTGTATCATACACATATGTCAAAACAATTTGCTCTCCACATAAACATCATGTAAAATCATAGCTTCATGTCAGGCTGTGTACATACTGAATGGTGCACACCAACAGTTATCACAACCCACAAAGGGGGAGACACCACTGATAATGGGAAGTGCTGCACTACTACCCTGCTGAGTCTGGTCTGAAAAGCCATGAACCTTGATCAACTTATTTGATGTCAGCAGTACAGATGTAGATGACAGTAAGGTTGATTTCACACAGCATATCATAACCTTGCCCGGTCATAGGATATCATCACCCATACTGTGTTCCAGCTACACTCAGTATACTAGTTGCACATTCCTATGTCACATGAGTGTTTTGCAACTGGACTGCTGGCAGAAACAACACTACAGAAGGTGTCTGAATAATACATGCACATCACACCAGTTCCAGCTGCAGTAAGACAGGGTTAATTCATTGTACTCCCCCTCATTGTAGTCTATACCACACAGACTAACACAGAAGGCATCTGCCTATTGAAGTATGCGAATGACTATGACCTAGGAGCAATAGCTGACTCAATGAGTGTTGCGGTCAACATACAGAAAGGGGCTTTGTGGGTGAGGTGTGTGACATATGGCCACAATCTGACAGCCACATATTGCATTGTCACCCCTATGTTAATAACCCTGTACCCATGAACTACTACCTAGGCAGCGGTCAACATAATAGACACTGTGTGTAAGGGATGCAGCTGGACAGTTGTCTTTCCTGTGAGAGTTACATCACCACACCTGTCAGGTAGTCATAAGTGGCAACCCTAATCATGACAGGCTGCCATCCATGAATATAGAGATCATTGTTCAGTCATACTCAACACTCAAGTGACCCATATCAGATCACATATTTCCTTTAAGGGGTATTGGCCATGTTCATATGGCCTACACCAACCTTCCCAATCCCCATCTCCACTATGTAGCATGATGCCTACCCTGCATAAAGCCGTGTCCAACCCAGTGATGTTGGACATGCTACACTTACACATCCTGATCTCAAACACATACTTCATAGACATCCACCTTCATGGTACAAGGATCACCACATGCTGGACAGATCCTTGTCCCATACACTTTACATACTCCTGCCATACTATGCATCCATGTCCAGCAAATCTGCACATTGCCCCTCTTTCAGACATGGTGTGATGACCGCATGGTAAATATATCATTAACCCTGTGGATCAGTTATGTGGCACTGCTTGACCTGGCCCCAGAAACCTGCCTGTCACTGTCATCTACAGCTAGGTAATCTTTCATCCTAGGCTCATACATGGCTGAGGGCATATAGCCTACTAGTTGACTTTGACCGTACATGCTATAGTTGATATCCAACCCTGCAAATACCATCAGGCTAGCCAGTGTCCCACGTGTATCACATGTGCAACACAGGTGATACATGGCAGGATGTTGAACTGCTGTACAGTGCCGTGTAGATGTATGTGGCAAAACACATACATGTAAAACCTTCCATGAGCAATTCTGCAGGGTCACAGGACATGTCAGTTAAGGCAGTGTAAGTCTTTATATGTGACATATACACAGCATCAAGGTCGACTGCATTAATGTGAACACATCCAGGCATGTGCTGATAGGTAAGAACACCAGTACAGGCAAACAGACATGCCCACATCAAGACAGCATCCACATGGAGTATGAGCAATGTCATCAGGTGACACACACATATATGGTGATAATATCCAATAACCACTGAGTGTCAAATGTGTGTGACACAAACATGTCAGTGGTGTCAGTGTCATGTAGATTTGTGAAGGCAACTATTTAATCATAATAAATGTGATACACATGTATGTTCAGCTGCATTTCTGTATGTCTCTGTGAGTTACTGTAACCTGTCTCCATCATTATGGCTTCCAGGTATGCCGTGTGCAAGGCTGCCACCTTATACCCGCTTGGAGGATGAGGTCCTCATCCCATACCTACTTGATAATCATCATGTACTGTTCAGCCATGTGCCACAGGATGCACAGCAGTGGGATGCCCTGTGGCAGGAACTTCGCAGGAGGGTTAATGATGTAGGTGGCCACAACCACACATATCAGCAGGTGCACAGACACTGTACAGACCTAATTAGATGGGAGAAACAGCATGCAAATGCAATTGCCAGGGAACAAGGTGCAAACAGGTGGTGGGCCACCAACCCAGCCCCCACTCACATGTACCGAGGAGCTACTGGCCAAACTGGGGACACCTGCAGAACAACATCCGCAAGCCTTAGCTGATATTGTGGAGGTGGTTGTTTCTCAACCACTGAGCCTGGAGTTGCCTGGTAAGTCACTACTGCACATATAACAACTATATTTCATATAGTTACATGTGTCACTGTACAATATGTAATGTAACATCATATGCAAGGCATGTATACACACATGCTGCATACTAAACTACATTACTCTGTGTATGCACACATGTGCATACTCCATAGTATAGTCTATTGTACTGGCATATGTGTTAACATGCACATTGCACCCTGTAGCTATCATACAGGTGTGGATAATGATCATACTGCTGTGTCACTCCTATTTAGGTACCTCTGGCATTCCGCTGTGACAGCAGCCCATTGCAGGTGAGACTGTTATTATTTATCAGGCATGTTAATGCATAGATCTATCTGTCATGTGGCCATTTACCACATGTACACATAATGTATGGTCCTGTCACAATATGCAGGTTGGACCTGCAATGCATCACAATGGCTACCCATGTGCAATAATTGCAAACTATGTTAAACACCAACATGAAAACTCACAAACTGTCATTGCCAAACGTGTGGACAGCTATGCATACAATGGTGGAGGTGTTGTTCACTGTAGGGACATGTACTACAGATCAGAACTACACATGGGGGGAATACAAACAGTACTTTAACAGTGAGCTGGAGTATGGCCAGCCCACAGGATTCACCGGTGTGGATTATACCCCTGCTATGAATGTCACACAATGTTATGTGCTATCTGACATGTCCATAGCATTTAGTGGGCTGGCTGCAACACTACCTAACTATCCTGACAAACATATCCCACATCCTAAACATGCCACCCTTTGTCTGAATAACCCTGTCGTCAGTGGAGCATATGACATCTATGGGTGTATGTCATATGGGACAACACAGACATGTGAAATAGAGACCTGTCACAACCATTTGACCAACACATGTTCACACATGGCCATGGAGAATGGCCAGAGACATGAAGCAACACACACAGTAGAAGTGATGTGCATGTGTGTACACCCTGTTGTACACTGGCTCCACATGATCCAACTATGGCCTTTGTGTAATGGTTATATTGCAGATGTGGAGCACTAGACATCCTACAGGCCTGTGAACATCTTGTGTAGGCGTGAAATCAATCCACCACATAAGATGTGTTGAACATCTTGAGTGTCACGACATGACAGCAGTCACCTATACAGTACCCACATACATACACAGACAACCACATCAGGCCACAGATACAGTATATTCCCCTTGCGTGTGTCAGACATCACTGTCATCCTTGCTCCTCATGTGTGTGTGTGGTACACAGATGTCATGTGGGACATGGTGTACCAAGAAGTTTGCCATGTCTGGCCATAGTTGCCAGGCAGCAGCAATATGGTTGCAGATGTGGAGGGGTGTCATCCGTATACCCTTCACTGATCTGTGTCACACATTCCACATTATGGTTTAGTGTGTATACATCTCAGTGATGTGGGTCACATTCCACAGTATACATGTATTGTATCTTAACACAGTCATGGCTATGAACTGTGTCTGCAACTCACAATGTATAGCAATAGAGAAGCCACATGATTCCCTGCAGTGGCCATGCACATCAGCTAAATGTGCAGTATATCTGTAGGGCGGACAGACAACACTGCGTCAGCGGAAGGTCCATGTTAGTATAACACCATTACTCCACTGTATATTTGACAGGACACCATTGTGTTAAACATGTATGCATGTCATTGCACACGTCAGCAGATCACATATCATATTACATGTGATTGTCAAGGTCATATGCCACACATCAGGCAGGTGTACTGTTAACCTGTGCTGGTCTACATGGTGTAATACAGGGATGTATGCTAACTACTACTATAATTGTGTAATGTGCATGCCTTCTGCTATGACACATGCATGCTGTTGTGTGCAACCCAGGGATGTATGATAACTACCATTATGATTGTCTGAGCTGCATGCCGTCTGCCATATCACATGCATGTTGCATGCCTTCTGTCATATCACATGCATGTTGGGTGCCATAGCGTGTGTCTGTGTGTGTCTGTGTGTCTGTGTCTTTGTATAGATTGTAATGTACAGTTCTTGTCTGCCCCTCACAGGTGTTGATGTAGGTGCATTCCTCTCCTGTGGTCCATCTGATGTTAGTGTCCCCACAGACTCTAGCAGTGATGATGAATGTATGATTGAGGCACAGGCAGGATTGTCAGAGGCTGAATCTATGCCATTGGTTGCCATTCCACCTCTATCCCCCTCATCCCCACACACAATTCTCATGCCAACACATACCCCATCACCAGTAGCCATAGAGGAAGGTCAGTTGGCATGTGGTAACTTGGAACAGGAAAGTGTGGAGGCTATGGAAGGTGTGCCTGCACACCATGGTGTCAGTCAACTGACTTGTGATGCCCCTCACAGGTATGTGGCCAGTGCTGCTCATAGGAGGACCTCTTTCCAACATGCCCCTGCAAGACAGAGCACAGCAGCTGGTGTCACCAGACACATGTTTCAAGCTGTAATGGAGGCACAGGCATGTGCTGAACAGCACAACAGAGAAGGTCAGAGACTTCAGAGGGCTGCTGTCCATTATTTAACCAATATCCAGGCCATGGCAAATGCTCACCATCATCTTGCTGAAGTTTTGGATAGACGATTGGGTGACATGGTTGGAGTCCTTGACCATGGCATGTCAATCCGCGAGCATGAGATGTCTGTGCTGGAACATCTGGTAGGAGTGAAGCATCGGGCACGTGGATGTAGGCCAGCTACATCACCTGTTGCAGGTCTACGTGAACGTGCTACCTCACATGCCCGCTACCATAATGGCGGTAGCAGCAGTAGTGCAGCTGTTGCTGTGCTGTCCATACCAGGACACAGCAGGCCACGTGCATGTGGCCCTGGTCAGTCCCAACAGGGACACGGTTCCAGTGGACATGTGTCATCAGACAGTACCCAATGTGCACCTCTGCCTGGTAGTGCCCATGCAACCCCTGGCAAGCACAGGTCACGTGGCCATGGCTGGACACTGTGAACTGTAAGTCCTGACCTGTACAGTCTGCAGCTGTCAATAATACCCCTGTGTAGGCCAGACACATGTCAGAACTGTGTGCATACATACACGCACACACCGGAAACATATGTAGGGCACCACAACACACACATGCATAACATCCACACACGCCCAATGAGATCAAAGGCCCTAACCCACACACATGATGTCATCCAATGGTGCAGCCTAGGCCTCTGGCAAACATTATCACCCTGTGCATATGATGATGCCTGTGCCGCATCCCTGTCATCCATGCCATCTGTGCAGGGACATGCTCATATGGTCTGATGCACAGGGTGAAAAGACTAGGAGGATAATTGTAGATTACAATTGTTGTGTACTGTTGACAGGCAGCAGACATACCATGTACTACAGGTTTAGAATGCATTTTGTACTGTTAACAGTATGTGTCATGTGTAACAACAGCAACTGCATGTTGGTCTTGATGTTCTGCCTTCCTCCTTCAGGTCTAATTGCATGTGCCTGTGGATGTCAGTGTTTGCAGTTAGTGTCTGATATGTAAATATGGACTACTCACAGGTATGTATGAAAACACCAGCATGCACTTTGTAGCTTCCACATTACAGTTAGAAAGTCCCACGTTCCCAACACCTCTACTGATCTACTGATCCAAGAGCATGATAGCTGTGTATTAAGCTACTGTGGCTAGAGACGTGACATCCATACTGGGTGACATCACAGGTACAGTTACATGGAGAGGGAGGTAAGAGAGCGGTCTAGCTGATGACAAGGGTAGAGGCCAGTGGAAAGTGCGTTGCCTCATTGGGAAGCAGTAATACACGTTCCCATGACAGGATGCGAACACACAAATACACCCACACACTCAGGTATTCACACACACATGTATTCAGAGACAAAGTAACACACCCACATACTCAAGGATTCACCAACACAGTAACACATGCACACACACACACACACACACACACACACACACACACACACACACACACACACACACACACACACACACACACACTCACATACACAGTTGCTAATGTTGAGGTGAGGATGCCTGCCTATGTGCAAATCATCATTACAGTACTGTGCACTTACATGATGCACCACAGAGATTACACATGTACAGGTAGCCAGAATGGCCTAGGATCGAGGACGTCAACAGCGGTACTAGATTGCATTGCCTGGATGGGAGAGGGGTCTTTTCAGTTCACTATGGTAACATACATCCTTACTTCAGGGAACAGACAGCCATACATACATATATACATACACTTGCACACACACACACACACACACACACACACACACACACACACACACACACACACACACACACACACACACACACACACACACACACACACACACACTGTGGCATTCATAATTGAATACACCTATGTCACGCATATATAGATACCTGACATGTGAGAGATACACACCTCTGCCTATGTCCTGCTTTTACATTGCAATCTGTACAGATGTCTACAACAGTGTACAGGAGAGTGAGGAACAATTGAGATGTATTCCCCACCATATGTGACGTATATGGACACACACACAACCACACATGCCAGTACTGTGAATCAAACACCTGCCTATCTCATGATACGTATGACAGACTTACAGCAGTATTGCACACACTACAAAGTGTACTGATGCTTCTTTTGGCAACTGTGCTGATATATGCACAATATATGCACATGGGAGGTATTAACAGTTACAGGTGTCAAGTGATTTACCTTCGGTGTCACCCTGACTGCTGTCTAAGTTGTGTGTGTTACCCTTCAATTAGCAAAACCATAGCTTAACAGTTACACAGGCTATTGTAGGAATGGTTGTGACACACCTATCATCTGTCCTCAGCAAACATCCATCTGCAAAGATGCCCACCACTTAGTTATCTCCACACATCTGTCCATACCTGAAGTACAGCTTACCGTACTTTCAGCATATCACCATATACAGTTGGCAATGCTGAGGCTGCATTGCAACTGCATGATGTACTAAGGCACACATCATCTGCAAACATCAGCAACTGTACACGAATGGTATCTGCATGCACACCACTACATGCACATGTGTGTAGGTCCTACATTCCTGTCATTTGGGCATGTTTGTAGGCATTGCATTTGGTGGACATGTGTAATGACATACATGACACATGGAATGTTGTATGATATGATAGGTGTCATGGGTGACCAGTACAGAGGGAATGTTACCTCTGTCAACATTGATATCACACCTTATGTACTGTTAGCATTCAGCAGCCATGGGCATACCTTCTATGTGCATGTGTGTAATGGCTGTAGCCACATGTCTGCACAAAGGACAACAACAGCTATGCTATTTACATATATGTTGTATGTGTGTGGCATGTACATATCCAGAGCAGGTACACGTATGTCATATCCAAATATGAGGGTGTTTACTGGTGTACAGAAACAGTCATGTGTTAATGCTGTAAATAACTGTGGGACCCTGGTATGTGTACAGCTGACCTGGTTACAAACAGTGGTATAATTGCATTGCAACTGTGTCAGTACATGGGTACTATTATGAACGCTACACATCTAGCACTGGTTAGCATAAGCATACAATGCAGTTGTCCTCTAGGTGTCAGGGTGTTATCCTGTGTTTAGGACATTTACCTTGCTATGTCCTCCAGTGGACAGCAGGAGCATAGTGTGAGTATTGCAGACAGTACATGGTGATAGGGTGTGTTACTGTCATTGCATCCCTGACTGGACATATGTCACATGAAACAGTGGTATGACAGACATTGACTGAGGTTTCTAGCGACAAGCCAATAATGGGCCACTGTTCATAGCTGCAGTCACACGTCTTCTACACATTGTACAGATGTCATGCAGTATATCTGCATGTGTTGTGCTCCCTCTGCAAATGTATACCATCTGTTGTGTTGGGTTGATGGTCATATCTATGCATACTGTTGTAAGTAATCCTGAATGCTGTTGTCTATTACTAAGCCATATTTGTGTTTAAATTGCAGCACCATAGGCTGTATGGGTTTGGAGGTCCTGGCAAAACCTCCTGTCCCACTTCAGCTGACCATTGGGCATCAGCACATCTGGGGCCCAGCCTTGGACCTCAACCTCTGTTGGCTCAGCACCACCTTCTGGTGGTACCACCACTGAGGATGGGGCATGTCCACCCTGGGAGAAGGGCCAGACAGGAACATGTCTGCTGTCGTGCGGTCCTGGACGTGGTGCGTTGGAGGCTCAATAAGAGGTTCTGAAGCCAGATATGCAAGCTCAAGGGTGGAGTGTCACATTTACAGGGTAAGGCTGCCCCTCCTGAACAGCCCCCAGCACTGCCTCCTTTGCAGCTGTTTTGGTGCAGTGGCGGCTTCCCGTGGCTGGGGACCTCCATCCCACTGTCCCCATGGGCTTGTGAATGCCGAACACCCATCCCCGTCTGAGGTGTATCCCCCCACATGTGTCACATACCGACCCTGTATGCTGTCTTGTCTGTGATCCTACCCTACCTATCCTCCATGGGCATACCTACTCTCCTTTCCCCACATCACACTCTCACCCTATGGAAACATAAGGCCAATCATTTCCTAGGACAACATTTGCCCCATACATAGTTGTCCATTTCGCACATGTGCCCACTGGACACGTAACTGTTGTAATATGCATCACAACATACTCCTGTTATCCTCCCCCCTGTCCCTCAGGTGCACGATCCTGGTATGCACATCACTCCTAAATGGTCCAGGTACACGTGATGCGGATGACTCCATTGTACACACAACACTACCGGTCCCTCTATGGTTACCCCATTTACCTTTATCATGATGGTGATGTTGCACACAGCACCTTGCAAGAGTACTGTTCTCACATAATGATTGGACAGGTTCTGTTGTGTTAATGTACATTACATGCACAGAGTGATGTATACAGCCAATGTACAACTGTTTGCGTGTATGAATGACACATGTCTGTCTGAGGGAGTCTTGATATTACATAGGACAACACCACTACATAATACAGGCATCGCTGGTGTTTCCCTTTTCATTCATCTGTAATGCTTTGTTGCCACATGGTATGTTCCTGATATATCTCTATATATGTCTGTACCTGTATGCTGGACATAAACACTCACACATACATCAACATGATGGGATACATTCCTATACTGTTGAATGACTGTGCAGTATGATATGTTTGTGGTAATGTCCGATGTCTGTATATCTCCCATGGCATATTGGTAAATCACATTAGCTGTGTGTGCAGGGTCCTGGTTCCAAGCCTCGCAGAGGTAATTTATTTTGTTGCAGGGCAGAACAAGGCCATTGGATATGGAGGGATTCAGTCACATTAAAGCAGTTGTCAGCGAGTGTGCATGGGTTTGCGTGGTGTTAAGCAATGCTAACCTCTGGTTACAGCTTCTTACACTCAGTTAGCCTCTACATTGCTTTACCAATGTAATACTCACATACTGGTGGCCAAACAGGCTTACACCCGCTCGTTCCCTCACTTGCAAATGCACTGACATTGGTGTTATGGTCCTTATGTGTTCCCCCAATGGTTTACGGCTTATCCAGTGGATGTGCTCTTAGGGTTTGGGAGGTATGGGCATCAGCTATGCCCATATCGGAATATTATGTACATCCCTGGGGTGGTCTTAATATGGCTGTGCCAGCCAACACCTGCACGCCTAGACCCATATTCGAATACCCATCGTTCCCCCACCTGCCACTCCTCTACAGCATTCATCCTTACTGTGGGTGCAGGTGGGGTATAAACACACCACTACACCACTACTATTAACCTTACACTCAGTTAGCCTCTACATTGCTTTACCAGTGTAATACTCGCATACTGGTGGCCAAACAGGCTTACACCCGCTCGTTCCCTCACTTGCAAATGCACTGACATTGGTGCTTGCATCTGACACTCACACCCTTCAGTGAGAGCGAGGACCACAATATTACCTTGTGATGCCTATTACATTGGATTACATGCCTACAGTATCGGGAATATCTGCCCATTAGGCAACGGCATGCCATTCGACTGTACGGAATCAGCGGCCTGTCCAGTGTTTTATTCATATTATTTGTGTGTTCCTCTTACAATCTGCACCCATCTGGCTGATACATGGGAACTGAGACTCTTCAATACAGACAAGTAATTGGGTTTTGGGACCCACATCCATCAGCCGAGTCATGCTATTGCATAACTATTATTCTATCATCTTTCTAAGGTAGTCAGTGGAATATGTGCTTTCTGTCTTTATCAGACGTCTCGTACGATTGGGGAAAAATGAAGACTGAATCAGGGACACTGCATAACAACATCAGGGACACATTTAAATTATTGGTGCTATTAACCTGACACATTGACAGACTTAGAGCATATGTATTCATACACATTGTCTGAGGTACATGCTGTTTATGACTCTTAATTATTATTCTTTACATGTAATCTACCACCTTTCCTCCTAATATCACTAGTTCTAGGAGGGTTTAGGTGGGACAGAGTGAGATTCTGAGTCAAAATCAGGGACATCCCTGGTAATCGGGGACAGTTCAATGTTATGGTCCTTATGTGTTCCCCCAATGGTTTACGGCTTATCCAGTGGATGTGCTCTTAGGGTTTGGGAGGTATGGGCATCAGCTATGCCCATATCGGAATATTACGTACATCCCTGGGGTGGTCTTAATATGGCTGTGCCAGCCAACACCTGCACGCCTAGACCCATATTCGAATACCCATCGTTCCCACACCTGCCACTCCTCTACAGCATTCATCCTTACTGTGGGTGCAGGTGGGGTATAAACATACCACTACACACTGCCCACTCTCCCCGTGTCGGGACACATGTCATACGTTGTGTTGACCCATGGGTTGTAAGGCTTGCACAACCTACTGGTCCGTGTACAGCTACAGCCTGGTTTGATAAGTCATTACTGGGACTGGCTCCGATCATTAATTTTTGATGTCCCACAAGGGACATCGATGTTTATGTTTCAAGATTAGACCTTGTAGGTCTCTCCCACTGATAGTATCCTGCCAGTGGTTTGGGAAGCAGTGGTGTGTTTACCTTTACTGTGTGTCTGTATGTCTCACCGGCCTACCTGGGGGGGGGGGGTGATGCTATGCATACATGTATATTTATATCTTGCTGTCTATCTCTCTCTCTCTCTCTCTATCTATATATATATATATATATATATATATATATATATATATATATATATATATATATATATATATATATATAATCTAACGACATATGGGTCTAAGGCTGTCTGCATATGTATATATTTATATGTGGGTATATATCTGTATTCTTTCTCTATATGTATACATTTGTACTACGGTGAGGGAGAGGCATATCTCTATGTCGCTATGGGTAGATATACACACACATACCGCTACATATATACGTCTACATCTGATTATTCTGTTCCTTGCCATATAGATTACACTCTGCTTTAGTGGGTGTGGCTGCTTGTTGGGCGACGCCTCTGCCCAATGAACACATTTGCTTGCATCCCTAATGCTATCCATATGGGCCCACATCAGCCAACACCTGCACACCTAGACCCATAAGTAGATACCCATAGTTCCCCCACCCTCACCTCCTCAACAGCACCCATCCTTACTCTGGGACGTGGTCTGTTCTGGACACACCACTACACGCTGCCCACTCTCCACTTCACGGGACCCATTTCATACAATTGTCTCGGCCCATGGGTCTTCAGGGTTACCCACCATTGTATTCTGAGTTTGTATACACCGCGGGCAAAATGGCTGGTCTATCACCTTCTTTTGGTTTGGGTAACTTTTGGGGTGTCCCGCAAGGGACGCTCCAGTCTGTGTTCCATGATTAGAACCCATGGGTGCACTGTGTACCCTCCCGGTTGTATCCTGCCTGTAGTCTGGGGAGTAGTGGACACTTTACATTGATTGCATGCATGTTTCTCGTGTCCAGCTGTGGGGGGGGGGTGGAAGGGCATGCTGTGTGTTTCATGTTTCTTGCCTGGGCTCCTCACTTCCATTGGCATAGCCTGTGAACATATATCATTCCTGTGTGCTGTTTCCTATCATAGCTGTATATCTCTGTATATCTACGCATGCACACACACACACACACACACACACACACACACATATATATATATATATATATATATATATATATATATATATATATATATATATGTATTTATGTATGTATATATGTACATATACATATATATATATATATATATATATATATATATATATATATATATATATATATATATACATGGGTCTACCGTATAAGTTCGAAAATACACTTCTTCGAACTCACACAGTAGACCCTGGGTTACGTGAAAGTGCACTTAATTGAAAGTGCACTTTTGCGAAATCCGCTTCAGCGAACGGGCTACTACTGATTTTAGTGCAGTAGTTACGGACCTTAGGGTTAGGGCACAGGTCAAGGTAAGAGGATAGCTAGTAGGGCTATCCCCTTACCATGACCCATGCCTTAACCCTAAGGTCGGTAACTACCACACAACAGTGGAGGACATAGCAAGGTAAATGGGCGCTGTTTACACCCGCACAAGCGCACTCGCATATGCTTACTGTTTATTATACATGTTTACTGATGCTTATTTGTGCTTACTAATGCCTTATTCATTATGACAGTACTACTTTGAAAGGGTCTGGTTAAAAATCCCATGCGATACTCAAGTTCACTTTTACATGTTATTATGTCGGTTTTACAGCAGAACGACATTCATTCCACATGGAAAATGATATGTACTATAGTCGACATTGAACCGTGGATGCCTGTTCATTAGGTGGATGCTCTAACCACTACACTATTGGCATGCTGCCTCATTTAGATGTATACCCATTGTTAATAGTTACCCGAATACATGCCTCAGCACTTCACTAACACAGCAGTCATCCATTCCCCAGTTGGATTCGCGGTGTATCCACACCAGTACACATTGGCTGCTCCCTACTCCTTTAGACCCATCCCATCGGTAACTCACTACATGTATCCTCAGGAAACCCTAACATTTAGTCCACAAACATTGGTGACATGAGTGACAAATAGGACACTATTTGTCATTTTTTGTGTTATCCCACATGGGACACACTTGTCTTTATGTCAAGATTAGACTCTTACTTCCTTACCTACTTACTCCTGTTAACATGACAGTACAATGAATTAATTAGTCTAATTATATGGTAACGTACACGTAACATGAGAACTAATTATGTACGTGTTCAGTGTGATTCATTTACAAATGGACCGGTTTAGTAATTGGCGTTGCTTTTACAAGCAGATCATAGGGATAATTCCCTGTGTGAGACAGTCCTCACATTTGATTTATTCAGCACAGCAATGACTTTGGACATTGTACACACTTCTGTTTTAGCAATTTCATCCCTTTCCTCCTATGCACTACCTATTATTCTATCTACTGTCAAGGTTTGTAAGGGCACATTCATGTATTTATGTCTGCAAATGGAATGGAAGTGTGTGTTACAGGAAATGTACTTCTACATATAGATGTATGCATGTGTGTATTCATACATACATATAACTAACTCACTGTCCTCCACAAGGCGGTCCAATTAGAACCAGGCCATCCAACCAGGAAATGCCTGGATCCATAATCACATACCCATGGTTCCTCGACCCCACCCGACTTCAACATACATGCAATCCATCCATTATCCAGTTGCTTTCACAGCCATGACACACCACCACACATTGCCCTCCCCCCAGCGTTAGGGGCCTTACACCTATGTTGTCCCAACAAATGTATTATCATGCTCTCCCACCATTTAGTCCTTGAACATACCTGCCCTTGCTTGTATAATGCATGGAGATCCTAATACGCTGTCAATTTTTGGTAGTCCCACTGGGGACTACCCTCTGATTGTTTGTAAAGTAGACTTTGCAGATCAACAATGTTACTCTCACTGGTGAAACCCTGTCTGTGGTGTGAGTAGCAGTGCTTTACTCACTCCTGGCTGGCTTGTTATGACATACGCTGACAGCACTAAATAATACCATAGTTGCTGTTGATTCCCTTCTCATCCCTTGTCTATGATTTATTGTTACAATGTTCATTCTTTATATATATATATATATATATATATATATATATATATATATATATATATATATATACACATATATAGATATGTGTGTGTGTATATATATATATATATATATATATATATATATATATATATATATACACATATATATGTGTGTGTGTGTGTGTGTGTGTGTATATATATATATATATATATATATATATATATATATATATATATATATACATGTGTGTGTGTGTGTGTGTATAAATATATATATATATATATATATATATATATATATATATATATATATATATATATTACATATGTTCATACTTATATGCATTTCCTATGCTGGGCACTACTTAAACCTGCGTATGCGCACTCACATATGCTTACTGTTTGTTATATATGTTTACTTCCTCTTATTTGTGCTTACTTGTAACTTATTCATTATGACAGTACCACTTTGATTGAAAGGATCTGGTTAAAAGTCCCATGCGATACTCAAGTACACTTTTACATGTTATTATGTCAGTTTTACAGCAGAACGACATTCATTCCACATAGAAAATGATATGTGCTATAGTTGAACTTGAACCATGAATGCCTGTTTGTTAGGCGAATGCTCTAACCACTACACTATTGGTGTTCTGCTTCATTTATATGTATACCCATGGTTCATAGTTATCCGAACACACGCCTCAACACTTCACTAATACAGCAGGCATCCATTCTCCAGTTAGGTAAACCGCACCACTACACATGCACCATTCCCTACTGCTCTGGACCCATCCCGCATGTTGACTCACTCCAAGTATATTCAGATTTCCCAAGCCTATAGTCCTGGCACATACGTTCATATGATGGTCAGGATGTTTATATGGTCATCTGGTTTAGGCTTGTCTGACTGGGAACTAGGACTGCCCTGTACCTGTTTGAAAGTCAAACTTAGAACGTGGACAAAGTTAGTTTCACTGTTAGCATCCGACCTGTGGTTAGAGATGCAGGGGGTTTACTCACCTCTGGCCAGCTTGATATGTCAGCACTAGATAACACGGGTGCTCTGCTGCTGTTTTCCTTCGCATTCATTATGAATGTTTTCTTGTGCCCATGTTTGTTCTGTAGATATATATATATATATATATATATATATATATATATATATATATGCGTACGCATGCATATACATCTACATGATTAATTACTTTGATCATACTCTTGAATGACTGTGTTGTCTGCTATGTTTGTGATAACATCAGAGTTAGGTATAACTGCCGTGGCTTAGTAGTAAATCACATTGATTGTGATGTGTACGGTCCTGGCGTCGAGCCTGGCTGAGGTGGGTTTTTTGTGTTGCTGGGCAGACAAGAGCTGTTGGGCAAAGGGTGAGTGCAACACTTTTCAGCAGCAGTTTTCCATTTAAACACCGTTTCCCGTCACGAAAACACCTTCTGCATTCTTACGGTGATACATCACCCCAGTTCACATTTCAATGGTATTATATTGTTATACAGCATAAAATTAGCAGGATATGCTTGTATACAGATTACATGTCATAAATGGTGTGTGCTGCAGTCGAACTGGCAACTGTGTTGCTTCATTTGCATGTATACTCATGGTTCATAGTACCAGAACAAACACAGCAAAAATCACTAGCACAGCAGTCATCCACTCTCTGGTCAGAAATAAACCACACCACTACATATGCGCCTCTCCCTACTGCTCTAGACACGTCCCGTATGTTGGCTCACTCCAAGTATATTCAGACGTCCCAAGCTTATAGTCCTGGGACATACGTTCATATAATGGTCAGGGTGTTCGATTAGTCTTCCGGTTTTTGGCTCGTCTGAATGGTGACTGGGACTGCCCTGTACCTGCTTGAAAGTCAGTCTTAGCATGTGGACAACGTTAGTTCCACTGTTAGCATCCTACCTGTGATTGGAGATGCGGAAGGTTTGCTTTAGCATCCTACCTGTGATTGGAGACGCGGAAGGTTTGCTCACCTCTGGCCAGCTTGATATGACAGCAATAAATAATACTGGGGGCTCCGCTGCTGTTTCCCTTCACATTCATTATGACTGCTTTATTGTGACCATGTTCATTCTTCATGGATATATATATATATATATATATATATATATATATATATATATATATATATATATATATATATATATATATATATATATATCTCGGTCTGTACATACACATGCATATACACCTGCATACTTATTTACATTTCCCATACTGTTGAATGACCGCCACTTACCGCCACGCATACCTGCTTACGTCTGCTTGTAAGTGACTTAATCACCCTATATCCGACGGCCATTATTCTGGGCATCATATAAAATTAGCAGCCCTTGCATGGCTTGGACCCAGGAACAGAAACACCTTAGTCACCGGTTTGACCACTACACCATCCGTGGTACATTCTGCATGGATGATAGTTAGGATATATGACTTTACTACAGGCATTGCACACTACTGGCAACAAATGTTACAGTCGGTCGGTGTACATATGTATAGTACATGTTAATGTTCATATGTTTCTGAGAGACATATGTATACATTTGCAAGTATACATATTTATAAATAGCACACATACTTGACAAGTACTTATATGCATGTATGTGTGATGTGTAACTGTAGCTATGCATATATACATATGTACATTTATAGATGTATGACTACATATCTGGGGTTGTACATGGCCATGCATATGAACACCCACATCTGGCAGGGACCTGTACCGCTTGTATACAGGGGTTGTGTGCATCATTACAACGTGGAACCTGGACAGGGTATACAATTTGTGGATGTGTACTATTTAGACAGTGGCTATGGGGAAGCTTCTAGGGAACATGTGAAAGGTATATATTCCTGATAATGCACATGGGGAGATATGCATCACGGTCAGGTGTTTAATCCCGGGTCGTAGGTTATGCAGGACCAGCTGGAGGCTGAGCAGGGTTGTGGACAATTACTGCTAATCCAACTTGTGTGTGGATGTCTACGGGGGTGGACATCGTGTTGTGCCACCAAGTCTAATCTTTAGAACAGACACTTATCCTATGAGGGATGTCCAAAAATTGTGGATGCCAATGACTCCCATTCTTTTGGCTTTATGAAAATGAGGGAGGGTTATACATGCATGGGATACCTAGTTTGCAAGTCTGAGACTGCCTAGGGTGAGACTGCCTACTAGATGTAGGTAGGGGTCACTATGTGTAGATATGGCTGGCCCAAGCTAGCAGCCTGAGTATGGGTGGTTTTGGAGGATGTTCAGCAAGGGGGATGGTGGTGTGTTGTGGAGGGGATGATGGGTATTCAGTTATGTATCCAGGTGTGTAGGGGTTGGATGGCTCAGTTCAGGCCAGACCATTATGTGGGTGTGAGCCGATACAGTTTCTGTACATGTGTATCGCACATTTTAATGTTCATATGTTTGTGGCATTGTGTTTGCAGTATGGCCTGTCAGGGTGTATTGGGGATGCGAATGTATGTTCTTTGGTTTCCATTTTGATTCACCTATTGCTCCCTCGTACACTTCCAGTTCACCTATTGTACATCCGACCCAGTCTCCCCTTGGTGAATTATTACATTACCCATCACCCCCCCCCCTCAAAATCCACATACACACCATCCATCCCTTCTCTGGTTTCTAGCCCATGGCACAGACAGCAGTACACATTGCGTACTCTACATATCTCTGGTACCAATATGGTTGTGAGGACAACCCTAGCATATTTGGTCTTCCACATGCTGTACTTCACGCACATAGGTACACGCAAATACTTATCTTTCATGGCATGGTAGGTTGACCCGGGTGATACCCATTCATTTTTGGGCCACCCAGACAAGGACGACTTGGACCGCGAATAGCCAGATATTAGGCAAATGCTCTAACCATTGGGCTAGGCTTAGCAAAAGGCAGCGGCACGCATACACGCTGCGTTTCGCTTCCACTTGGTATAAAAATCAACACTACAATGAAATACGGACACAGGGTTTTAAATGTAATAGTTCTAGGGATGGGGGCTCAACATTCAGCTACAAGCCTGTGTGTTTACTCCTGTGATTTTATTATGGTGTTTGTGGAACTTTCTTATATGCTTTGCATACATTTCAGTATCCATGGACACGGACAGGATTGATTGGTATTAGAGGCAGGCTGTACTAGTTAGCATTTTAGGTAGCGCGATTGTAGCTGACATGTTCACGCCTCCGTGCAACACTTAAACACAACCCCTGCACTCGCACATGTTTCCTGTGCATGTGGACGGTGCAGCAGCATGCCTTCATTAATATGCATATGGTGCTGCTGCGCCATCTCTATGCCGCACGGTCGGTGCAAGGCTAACACCGTCCTTGTGCCAAGCTTCATGAATCCTGGGGAATATATTTCCAAAATAACACAGGGAAATGTCCAGGAAATCCAGGAAAGGAAATGTATGTAACTTGAAAGTCAAGTAGAAAAGTCAGGTTCAAGTCTTTGTTAGGAGAGATCTTGCTACTTGTATATAATTAAGTCACACAGGGGTAAGGAGTCAGAAAGAGAAATGGCTAAAGGAAGCCATCATTATTATTAAAATTAGATATTTTTCCTTGACTGTGGGAGGTCTGAATGTGAACAAAAAGCTGTTTGTTGTTTCATTAGTCATTTTTCTATTGTGTGGGAGGCGAAAATGTGCTGCAATCTGATGTTAACTCCCTCATTCTTCCTGTGAGAACAGAATGATGAACTGAGATGTACAAGGTCAGCTAGTGTTTGGCTGGGAAATGTTAGTGAGATGTCTATACATTTTTTTTTATAATTCACCCTAATACAGTTCTGCTAACTTAGAATAGACAGGTATGCTAGTTCTTTAGTAAGAGGAAGGTGGGGTATTTATTTAGCTTATATCTGATTATTCTTTAAACATTCTGTTTTGTAAAACTATTATTTTTATGCTTTCTATGCATTGCATTGACCTCTACATATTTAACTTGAAATAGCACTGTTATATTTGTTTAAGTAAATTTTATTTATTCTTCTGAGATCATGTGGTTGGTATGTATTAATTTTGATATGCTTTGCATTACATTTATTATCTAAAAAGGGGCAAAGTTTAACACTGTAGACAGGCAAACCTGTGGTTCATTTATTATTTATTTATTTATTGACATTTGTTGACCAGGAAAGTCCACTGGGCCCAAAGACTCATTTTCAGTGGAGACCCGGTGAGAAAAGCTCCATACAATCACAGAATTTTTTACATAACATCAGCTTAACTTTTAAAGTCAAGAAAGTTTGTACATAATACAAAGTAGAGTGGTAACAGTACTAGTATTATCATACCAGGAAGAAAACTGTCTGACACTGGAGAAGTCTGCAGGCCTTCCCTGTGAATTGTCTGCATGTGTGTGTGTGTGTGTGTGTGTGTGTGTGTGTGTGTGTGTGTGTGTGTGTGTGTGTGTGTATGTGTATTAATTTTATGAATTACCGTTAGCAGTTAGAATGGGTGTGGGGCTATAGAACAGACTGTGTTTCATGGCGGGAGTGGCAATAATGGTGCAAGGTTGTTAGGCCAGAGACTCTGCTCTGTAAATGTTCGGTCTGTAGTCCTTGTCTGGACATGTTTGTGGGAAGCCCATATCAAGGACAGTGGTTCATATTCCCTGTATGCTCTTGGGGCCAGACTGATTTGGTGAATTGGTTATTGAACCAAATTTAGGTGAACCCCCCCCTTTTTTTTTACTTTTAGTTTAACCTATTTTGTAGAAGTTATGTGACTCAAGAGACCATTTCCGTGGTAGCAAGTTGACCTATATCCACCACTGATTTGATAGTTTATCTTAATATATCATTCAAAAGTTTAGCCCGCACAAAAAAGTTATTTCTGATAGCTAGCAAATATTAAAATATAGGCATGAAGCAACAAACATTTGCACACTTTTATATATCCTTGTTTTATCTGACAGTTTTGTGACTTTTGTCTTACCACTAAATTGTTTCCACAGGATTCCAGAGTACTGAGATTAATGGTGAAAACAACCATTGCTGGAAATGTACTGTTATTTATAAATCCTTTACAGTGCATGTCAGAATATCTGCCATTTAATGCCAAGTCTGTTTCAGAGTAACCAGAGAAAAGCACTGGACAAAAGTTAATCTTCAGAGTGATTGTCTGGACTCCACAATAGACAATGATGTCTCTCTCAGCTGAAAGGAATACAGAAAAATAATGATTAGAAAGCTAAATAATTTGGCATATGTAAACATGAAAGTCTCATTTCATAACAAGACATCTGAAGGCTGGAATGAAATCAGTGTCCCACGTTCTGTTCATCTAGCCCATAAACACTGCATAGTAAAAGCACCAGTTAGCTGGTCAAACAAGTACAAAACAGTATTATTATTATTATTATTATTATTATGTAATATTCTTCATGCGTGATATGTATTTTTTGCCATGTTTATACCAGTTTATTTAAATGTTATATAATAACAGTTCAACTCAAAATAGAGCAGACTAAATATATAGAAATCTTCTAGCTGGGAAAGCGATCTTCAATAACTCCCTATATATTAAGATGAAAAAAATTATGTTACATTTCACAAACTAAATCAATGAAACAATATCTTTTGTTACTATTGGTAACTGTGGCATGCTCTAAAGCAAAGCTTTTATTAATAAGAGCTCATTCACTTTCCAAAATTCTTTGCTGCGTGTGGAGGTTGCAATGAATTAGGAGAACTATATTTAATGTTATTTAAATATTACTCTCTCTTGCCATGGGCAGATGCATAATTAGCAGAATTAGGCACCCTTCCTTAGCTGTTCTCTTCTTGTTATGCAAGTCAACAAACTCCAACTGTATCCTTTCTATTTACTTTCAAAGTTGCAGTAGCTGGAGATAGAGCAGAACAGTTTAAACCAATTCTCACCAAGCAGAGTGACATGGGTAGTGATCCTGTGTCAAAGAGACAATGTGTGTGCATGTGTGTCATCATCTTAACACTTTCTTTAGGTGAGGGAAAAGACGTTTTGCAGACTGGAAGGTTAAGTCTGAATTACAAGCTTATAACAGGATTATGAAACTATGACAGGAAAATGGTAGCTCTTACATGGGGCTGCACCTGAAAACCTACAGCATTCCATGCCAGTGTTAATGCCACTGGATTGGAAACAGCCTATGGAGTTTTGCTTCAGAAGCCCTTTTCTTTCAGCTAGGAAACCTCTAGCTTGGTGATTAAGGTCAAATTATAACACAGGATTCAGGGAACTGTCTAGTGAATGTTCCAACACTTTTTACGCCAGCATATTTGCAACTTACAGTAGTTGTTCATACAGTTAGTATTATAGGTTCATAGGTTTTTCCTAGGCTAATGGCCACTATACCCTATACGCCTAGCTGTGCAACCCAAGTGTGACCCATAAATTTGATTTATATAGATGGTGATTTACTGACTGCCTCTTTCCATCAGAGAGCTTAGTTTTGTTTTTGAATTTTGTTGTTCAGGCAGGAAATAAGTTATTATGACCCGTGATTGTGTTTTAGCTTCAACTGGAACTTAAATGCATTTGCGTGCTAATTTGTAAAAAGGACAAAATAGTGAGTAGGTATGGAACATCTTAGTAAAGAGTTTCCATCTAGTGTATATCTCAATATGGCCCCTTATGCTTCAGCTACATTACTTTCTGCATGTTGTTGCACTGTACACCATAATGGTGTATGTGAGATACAGATGCAAGTTATACTGATTTCTTTATTTAAGTGTATGCAATTATAGGTCAAGGAAGACATTTTAGTGCCTGGTAACTAAAAGCTAAAGATGCTAATTCTTCTTTCCTTGCATTTAATTCCCCATCTGTTGCTTAATAATTGATATCTGCACCAATTGGGGCAATACATAATATTCATTAATGAAGCTGCAACTAAAATAATTCATCTCTGACTCCTGGATTTGTACTTGCTGCTCCCCTGGCTAAAATGTCATCTCCTTCTCTTCCAATACCTATAAACATCCTATCAGTCCTTTTACTTGTTTTTATTTCCCTTACTCTTAATCTCGCTTTTACTTATTATTTCTCTAGCAGTCTGTATCTGAAAACAGATAAAATTACCCATTCAGACTTTCCCGATTAACAAATGTCTACCACTAAGTATATAAATAAATAAATACAGTATTTTTTAATTAGTATTAGTGAAGCAAAATCTCATACATTGCTGCTTTTATTATTTTTCAATATCTTACGCAGAATAATTAGCAAAGTGTAAGTGTCAGCACTGACCTTCAAAAAGTATTCCTGGTACGGAATTTGGACTGGAAAAGATAGTTAGGTCTAAGTTACTTAGTGCATCTGTAAATGTAGACCAAGACTAACAGTTATACTGTTACTAGACATTTTTAGCTCAAAACTAGGGGAAATTCTGGCTAAAGCTTTAGAAAGAGAGTCTTTCCTTGTGTAAAAGGACCTTACATCACACTGAAAAAAATAATCTTAGTTCAAGTAAGTGCAATCCCTAAGTTTCAGACAGATTCTCACCATCAGCACTAATTGGCTAATGCGGGTCTGCCATTTAGCTCAAAGGCAAAAAAATCTGATTGAGAGACAAGTTAAGCTCCACCAAATTA
The DNA here is from genome assembly GCF_019279795.1 of Protopterus annectens. Taxonomy (NCBI): domain Eukaryota; kingdom Metazoa; phylum Chordata; order Ceratodontiformes; family Protopteridae; genus Protopterus; species Protopterus annectens. The sequence continues at coordinate 1,271,350,597 of NC_056735.1, forward strand.
GCAGCTAATTACCATAACTCTGATATGAACACTGCATTGTCTGACCTGACCATGGTATCGTTCTGCCCGCCAACCCAAGCATCAAGATGACACACTTCCCTATACACACATATACACACACACACAAACACAAAAACACATGCACACACACACATGCACACATACACACACACACACACACACACACACACACACACACACACACACACACACACACACACACACACACCTGCGAACAAGTTATTACAAAGTTGCTCACACTTACAAAATCAGACACTCACATAATCTTGCATGCACATACATAAACCTACAGAAATAGCTTCAATGTACTCAGCTCCTCCAGTTGCAACTACACACACACACACACACACACACACACACACACACACACACACACACACACACACAAATCCATGCAGCTGCACAAGGCCTCTACACACACCCACAAGCATAGCCCACGCACACTTGTATACTCTGACCTCATGCTCATGTATGATTATGTGGTGTCTATCTTCACTCAATGTATGAGATGAAAACCCATTTATTGGCATGAATGCATGGACTGCTTCTTTTGACTGTGTACACTTTTCATGTTGACAAAAAAAAAAAACTTGGTAGGTCGATGCACTGAGTCTTTCTAGAGCATTTTCCCCATGTTAGCACCATTTCTGCAGGGGAGCACATGGCTAATTAGCTTCAGTCACTCTACCAAACTGCTGCATTTGCATAAGGCTTCACCAGTGAGAATGCTACCCATGCTATGGCCAGTAACAGCTTAAAGCCAAAGTGGGACAGCAGTCTCTGAATCATTGAGGTTTACTGAGAGTTAAAGTTTCCACACCATGGTAAGACTTTCTGAATTCCAGGGAATGAATGTAATCCTTTACATGATAACATAAACATTTTAAAAAACAGTATAAGGCAATTTGTATTAAGCAAACTAATGGTTAAATATTGATATAGATATATAGATATATTGATAGGTAGATATAGCTATACATGTATATTGCACAGACTTTTATCATTTGACAGTACTGGACTGCATGGCTACTCTGCATGAATGCTGTTTATAACATAGATTGCGGATATGACAGCAGAATTCTCATGTCACAGTTTCTTATGTGCTTAGACAGTTTCATTTTGAAAATGTTGGTTATACAGGATATGCTGGGAGTATTAGAAAGTAACCATAGTCTTGACAGTCTACTGTCTACGTTATTGCAAAGCTGGAAATACCCAAACTGTAAAAGTTGTACAGCCTGAGTATTTCCTACTGCATAAAATAAAATGTATAGTGTACTGTCAGGGCTCTGTTGAGAAATAATCCATAGAAATCCTGTTTATGCAGTTATTACAGTTGTTTACCAGTATGCATTTTGAGCACAACAGTGACCAATTACCAAATGCCAGCAAAGTTATTTTATACCTCTTGGCAAGAAAGTCTTTCTTCAGGATTTCTTACAGTCACATGTAGCAACAGACATTTCAGGCAAACAAACTTTGAGTGCAAATGGTGTGAAAACATGCACTCCAAAGAAATTAGAAAAACAGTATGTATGTCACAGTCCTGAAAATGGGCTAATGCAGTGGCTAGTTCAGAACAGGTTGCTGCATTGGCAGTAGTTCTGCTGCTGCTGTATATGCCTGGTTCCACTTCAGCACTACTCTCCTTTGTAATTTTGTCTGAAATGTCTTTGCAGTCATTGTTAATGCATTTCATATCGACATTAAACATATTACACATGTGCTTGTGTTATGATAACTTTTAGTTAAAATTAAAACAAAAAGTACCATTTTTAGATCACATTGGCTTTACACGTCACCCGTATTTCTGCTATGATAGTAGATAATTAAAATTAAAACAAAAATTACCCTTCTCAGCTCACTAAGTGTAACTCATTCCATCCTCCTCCTTTACGAGCTTCCATTTCACTTGCACCTAGTCTTGAGACCTCAGCCTATACTACCACACTGTAGCCTCAGATGGTAGGAGATGTAGCTAACCCAACATATGCAGCCTCTGTTTCTGAAATAGGCTCACCTTACATTTCTAATAGAGGTCTTCTCTAGCAGTTTTTAAAACCTTATATTTCTCCTGGGATATGTGGGGAGGATCTATTTAATGCAAATACTATCAGTTTCCTATGCATATTGGGTCATATTGCTAAGCTTCCTGTTGGTCACCTTGACTGTAAGCTTAATACAAACACATGAAGCTAGGAGCACCAAAACAGATTGCAAACAGGTATCATATCAATGCCATTTGATAAGGCCCCATTATGCAAATAATATATAGATAGTACCCAGTGTACAAGCATACCCAGATAAAATCCACTCATTTCTCTATTCACATGCCAGCAGACCCATAGATTAATGCTAGAGTGTGTTTCTTACCACTGCTTGACAAGTATGAACAGTTAACACAAACATGTTCAGCTGGACAGTTTGCTGTGCACATCATGCCCTACTCATGTTCACAGCTATATAAGCGATGACATACATGATGGCACAATGCATAAAGGATAATTACTAGTGTCCTGGTTAGTCCGGTTCTGATCACAGACATGGTCTAATGACTTTTGTCGTCCACCATCATAATTGAACACATGACCACAGCAGGATCTTGAACAGACTTCTCAACTGTCCCTGTTTTGGGGGATTGCTCCAATTTTTAGGCCTGATTTACCCATGCACATCATGTTCCTATGTTTGGAGATATGCTTCCATTTTCAGGCCTAATGTACTCCTGCATATAATGTTCCTATTTTTGGAGGTATGTCCCTATTATCAGTCGTGATTTAATACTTCACACAATTTTCTGAATCCCCTCTCATTGAACATTACTTCTGAAGCTGTCTAGTTCACAGAAAACCACACTACATAACCTACATACTAGTGACACCAATAATTTAAAGAAAATGGACACACATCTTACATATCCCCATTTCTGAAGTAAAAATAAATGTCATTGTGTGGTACAATTTTGCAATACAGTTCATAGGTTCTGAGGTAAGTACTAGACAAGGTGTCATTGTGGGCCATTTTAAGCCCATCCAGTTTTCCTTTTAGTGCTCAAATTAACCTAGCCCATATGGTTTGAGATTGTCCTTACCTGTCCCATAGTTGATAATTATATATTATTCCTAATGATGATAACTGGGATCATGCCATAGATAATATGAGGGGATACAGGTATTGGATAAAGGATTTAGGAACTGCTTCTCTCTATTAATAGTACAGACCACAAGAAAAACCTAGCCAAGCTAGAGTTTTCACTGTGTCATACCTTAAACCTCCTGTAATAGTGGCTCATGGGATATATGCAAATGACCCCTTAAGGACATCAAGTGTCTCAGCTATATGGGTTCTGAATGTCCATTACTTTTTCCTTTTTTTTTTTTTTTTTAAGTCTTTATGGACAGATTCAGGCCAAGGGGACAGTTCATTAGAGTCACTGATTAGTTCATTAAATTCTGTAGATTTTACACTGTCTCTTTGATTATGTGCTTCTTTTCGTCCATCATTTTGTCAATCTCTGTTTTTAAACATGTGTGTATGAGTAGTAGCCCACATTCTTACTGGAATAAGGAAAAGTTATGTGTTGTTTGGTATTCAAACTGTATGCTGATTAGGTGCCCTGATTTTTTTGTCTTGATGTACCTACTTCAATGTCTGCTGGCTGAACAGTACGGTCATGAACATCATGGGCTCCAACATGTAGTAAATTAGAGACAAGACTGTTTGTAAGACCATGTCCTGATCCACAAACATATACTGTTTCATAGTGCTTTCCTGCACAGTGGAAGCTGTGGAGCTGACATAAAGAAAGGATAGATCATAATAAATCATATCTGGACTGCTGATGCTAGCACACTAGGAAAGAGTGCAATGTTGGCATAAATGGCCTGACATATCCTGCACACCCCCATAGAGTCTGGAACACTTGTAATAGGCAGAGCAGTGCTGACACCATCCTTTAGCTGACTGATAAACACTGTGGTCTTTAGCCATATTCCAAACCCATAATATCTGTACACTTACAGCAATGTATGTATTTCAGCATCTGAAGTCAGAGCAAGGATTTTCTTAACGTAAGAAGAGCACTTCATGTGAAGATACAGAAAGTACATATGTGTATAACCTCCTCTTAGTGTTGTGTTTATACCATTGCTCACATGGTTTGATGGTAAACTGAAGCAACTGATGTGTCTTTATAATATGATGATGGTGGTGATCTTGTAATCATATTACTGTATGACCTACATGACCATTCTCATGAGCAAAAGGCTACATGTTGAAAGTAGATTTCTTATACAAACCTCACTTCTGTAATAAAATGCTATAAAGCTTTAGATGCTGTATTAATGTATATGACCCAACAAAAATGTTCCTCAAATAAAAGCCATGCTTGTTAAGTGCACTGCCACGTACCTACAGACATAGTATTACTGCATACAATTCCCCAGTATTATAGTGCACTCTGTATACCAGCTAAATTTGCAATGCATGAGGCCACAGGCAACAGGCCACTATATTAATGTTTGTACAGTATCTAAAGTACACAGAGTATGCTCATGGTATCCAAGTTGTGTGACCTGTTCACATGTATGTGTATCACATCATGAATGCCTTGTATCTACATAACACATATGACAACATCTCCCTTCCATACAGTTTAGATGTGCCACATTGTTTATTTTCTCAACTAGAATAGGCATAAAGTAAGGTACATGACAAAGGTGGCATTTTATTTAAAGATGGGCCTAACAATTTGAAATAAAGTGGGACTATAATTTCTCTGGACCATGAAGAGATAGCATTAAGGTTAATTCTGCAAGATAGAATTATTTTTTATAACATGACAGACATAATATGCAGTGGTCATAGGAAAGTTTTTTATTGATACCAAGTCTGTACTAAAAGGGTTAATTTAAGTGGAATATTATCTATATAACATGTGATGGTGAGAGTGGATTTACCAAAGGGAGCTATAGTAAACTTCTTAACATTGAGAGTAACCCCATGGTTAACTCAGCAATCATCTTATTGTTCCAGCCCTTATTGAAGAATTTAAGTATCATTTACAGTTTGTAGTCATCAGCAAGCTTAGTTAGCCATAGTCCATTCATACCAACTTTTACATCAGAGAAGCATATTTCCAGAGCAGTTGCCTGTGGTACACTGCTATGATGTTTTACTCTCTAGCACAAATACTCCAAACCATAACAGCATGGGTTCAATCAAACTACAACTTAATCATCCAGCTAACTACATACTGATTAGTGTTAAGTAGGAAGACTTTGTTGAGAATACCAGTATGGAGGATGGTGCTGAAGATCTTGACAAGACCCAGATAGAGAGCGAGTGCTGTACCATGGTCTCAGTAACTCTTTAACCAGGATAAGCAGACATTATCTCTCTTTATTAAGTTTAATTGGTGGGTATCTGGTGATGTAAGGCCATCTGTATCATTGGTCATTAGTTCATCCATCATATGTTCCAGGACTTGTACAAAAATTGGATGACACTGACCAGATATGTATCTTACAGCAGTTTACTGGTTCCTTCTGGCCACAGTCTGCAAAGTATCTATAATATCAGTAGTGTGAATTAGTGTCTGCTTCATATTATGCCTACATTCAACATAAGGTAGATTTAAAATGTATCATTATTAACACTAGTGCTGCAACCTTTGTTTACTATTCAGCCAGAGAGGACCAAGATATGTAACCCAGAATGTCCTGACAACAGCTGATTTATCAGTTATATGTACTTAATGTTTTACAGATTTCCATGGAGGAGTATCCTCTGTCAGTATGCATGTCTATTAAAGGTGCTGTGTCAGTTGGGAGGGCTACACAGCAGACTGTTTTGAGCTTCTAAGATGATGCTGCACCTGGTTGTAAGAGCCACAGCTCTGACTGTGTTTCTGCTATGTGCTGATAATGCCACTACTGCCAGTATCACAGCCAACTCTAAGGTAGCAGTTAGAAAAGGCCAGAGTAGCAGTGGTATTTAGAAAATATCTGCTGAGAGTGTCTTTTAGGCAGATGGGCATCAGTGCACAACAACCTGAGTCATGATTCTTAACAGTAACTGCTGAAGAGGTGGCTAGGGAAATCAGTTGTAGAGAAAAGGTGTAAAACTGTGTTGTTCCTCACAGACCACCTCACTAGATGCATAAAGTATGACACGTGCTAAAATAAGCAATCATTTAGATAATGAGGCATTTTCGTGTATATGACCATTTTAACAGGAAAAGTATATTAACCTTACACACTTTATTTTCTGTTGTTAACCCTTATATGCATTTAGGCTTTTAGGATGATTTGTCAGGCTGTTAGAAATGTTTAACTTATGTTTGTAGTCCCTTGTATGTTGTTATGTCACATTATAAGAAGTATTATAATTCTAATTTAGCAAAACCAGAACACCAAAATATTACTTAAAAAATAATTTTCCATTTCTTAACAAGGTAGTTGAGATGGTTATCTGACCCTTTTCAGTAACAACCCAATTACTTGATTGATACAATAATATGCAATAATATACTCAGAATAAACAATGACATAATAGGTGAAATCAACAATAATCAACAAAGTACACAGATTAAACAGTAATATAATAGGTACTTTTAACAAAGTATATATTAATAATGTCAAAAATGATGCATGCAAGATGCAAATAAGTGAATAAGGATAACCAAATACCAGTGTCCAGGACATAGTAATGTGCCTTATACAAAGCAAAGTGTATTTAACAATATGTATCCAAACAAAGACGACAGGAGTTTCATTTCACACGTGTATTTTCTCAGAGCTGTGATAACTGGCATTAACAGTTAATGACTAATATGAGGTAGAACTGTGTTACTGAGTTCCTTAGAGGCACTGTATTGATTTCTAGTGGGTTCTTAAAGTATCTACATTCAGTTTCATTGATCCAATGTTCATATCGTATAGTTTTGAAATCTTGAAGGGTCTAGCTATTTCTAATTCATTTGTGATGCAGTAGCAAAAAGCATCACAATGGTTTTCTTATAAATGAAAAGTTTATTAATTGAAAGCCAAGTATGGAGATTAGTGAATTTACTGTGAAGATTTGTCTGGAGGGGCTGAAGAGTAGCGTAGCTTCATTCCAACATTAGGGTATCATTAGCATACAGGAGTAGTTTTAGATTTGGTAAGGTCATTAATATATAGAGAGAAATGTTAAGGTCCAAATACTTATCCCTGTAATACTCCAGTGGTAAGTGTTACAGTTCCAAAGAAAGACTTATCACAGTAGGCTCAAAAGGTCCTGTCTTGTAGCTTTTAAACCAGACTATGGTATTTCCACCAAAAATAGAATCTGTAATGTTTTTGAAGGTGTAACGTGGTTGATGGTCTCAAAGGCACAAGTCATACCAATGAAGGTACCAGCAGAGATGAGCCGGTTCTTCACATTGTTATCCAGTGAAGATGCCAGCTGAATTCATACTGTTATACATGGTGTTTGTTGCGGACAGTAAGGCAGTTGTGCTGCTAAAGGAATTTATAAATCCATGTTGTTGGTCACATAGAAGTCCTTCAATGTTTAAATGTGTTAGGAGTTGTTTGTACAGGAGCTTTTCAAGGATTTTAGTAAGTAGATTTAGGCTGGAGATGGGCCTGAAGTCTTTAAGTTCAGTGGATGAAGGAATGTTTGAAGGCAGGAGGGTCTAACCCTAAGGTGAATGAGAAACAATATATCTGTGTCACTGGTCTAGTGATCTTTGCAGCTGCTGGTTTGAGGAAAATAGGGTATAGTTTGCTAAATTTGGCATTGGACATGTTAGTATTAGTGGTGAGTCTTTGGATTGCTTAGCTTCTGATAGCTTTGAAATAGAAAGAGGTTGAGTACAATGCAAGGGGATACAATTCATGAAGGTTGTTTCTTTCATTAACACAGTGATTAAATGGGGAAGGTGGAAAATGTTTTGTTATATTGTTCATTGATATTAGCCGACAGTGTTTAAAGTTAATGATAAGATTGTGGTATGACTGAGAGATGTTGTTATGTTTGGTAGAAGTGTTTATGATTTGGCCGGTAAGTTGTTTTACTTCTGGTCTTTCCATAAATCAGATTGGCATGAAGGAATACAGGTGTATTAAACATTAAAACATTATATCAGTCTTTCACTTGGCAGAGATTTGCTTAAAATGTACTTCTGCTGTTAAACAGTTTAATAGATATTAGATCAGTACCAATAATTACATCAAAAGCTGATATTCTTCATACTCACCAAGTTTGCATAGGATGCAAGCTAAAAGCATAGCCTTCACTGATTAAGCATAAAAAAGGCATTGAAATATAAGAAGCTTAATAGCAACACATATCAAAACTTGTTTGTGTCTTTTGGCTTTTCCCGGTTAGGGGTCGCCACAGCGGAACTCCGGTCCACTAATGATTGGCAGTTGATTTTTACGTACCGGCTTGCCAGGCCTGACACACAACCTTCAACGAAGGTACGTCCATTCACGCATGTCTCCATGCAGAAGACGCTCTAGCTGAGAATCGAACAGGATAGCGTCTTACTGTGAGGTGACAATGCTACCGCAGCACCACCACTGCGGCAGCAACACATATCAAAACTGAAAGTTACAAATCCACTGATCAGAAATACACACTAATTAAAAAATGTTTCAGACTTTTACATGTCACCATACAACCACATGTCAGATTCAGACATCATTCTATTAACAAGTATGATATGCATTTAAAACATTTATTTATTTATTTATTCAGTGATACCTACAGCATCCTATTCAAGGTTGTGAAGGAGCCAGTACCTCTCCCAACAAACAGGGGACACAAAACTGAAAACCACTGCCAGACAGGATGAAAGCCAGTTACAAGATACTAATGCATATTTGTTGACACACTGCATAAATAGCTCTGGGCAATTTTAAAGGACTGACAGTATTTGTTTGAGATGCAGAAGGAGGAAACCTGAGAGCATGATAAAAAGGACTCAGCACAGGAGGCATCCTATCTTGGAAAAGAAACAGAGAACTAGGAGTTAATGCGGAACAGAGGTAACTTCTGTACCATTGAGCCACCAACATTTAAAATGTATGTTCTGAAATGCCAAAGTACACCAAAGTATTTAGCATTATACAATGGAAACTTGGCAAAGCCAAAAAACGTGCATGCTGATTCACTAATCCAACCAGCGTGCGCGTTGTAACTCGAACATAACCAAAAAAAGAAGTCCGGACGCTAACGTATCATGTTGAGGGGACTTCTAAGGAAGACAACCCAGCAAAAAATACCTTACTTGCAGACACAATACAAAATCAAATCCAACTGCAAAGTGTATTTCACCATTAAATAACAAAAACTAACATAATAAAAGAAAACAAGTTTATAAAACACCTCACACACATACGAGGTGGCCTAATGGTTAAGGTGTTTGCCTTGCAAACACAAAGGTGCAGGGTTGGAGTCTCACAAGGGATAATTGGCTAGGCTTAAAATGGCTCGCAAGGGCAGTTAACCTAGTACTAATCTATGAACAATCTATGAACAAGAAGCACACAGCAACTGCTCTGCTTGAAACACTGTACCGGCAACCACAACAGACATTCACATTACCATCATACAGCAAACACAGCAACTACTCGGCTTCATAACTTTTATTGCTATGAAAAACTAACTTAAAAGCATTACTGGAAAACATATCACCATGGACTGTCAACCTGTATATGTCCCTAACCCTGGCTTCTCATAAAAACTAACACTTTCAAAAATACAGTTTAAATACTCACTGTAGCTTCATACACAGTCAGTAAGGAAAAGAATGTAAATAACTGCATGGAATGAAAAAACAATTACAGTGCATTCTCCCTGTCAGTTCTAAAAACATACCAAAAGCTTTAAAACATTTACTTATATAATTATTTGCTAAGACCTCTTGAAAAAATTAATAACTTGTATTTAAATTAAAAGGCAAAATAGACAGTAAACATGGTGTTGACTATTTATCTCACAAAAACTGGAAGAATACAAACTAAAGCAAACAAAAACCTAAATAACAACAACACAAACATAACACAACACAAAACTAACACCTTTGTATAATTGCAATAGCCCACGGCTGGGTGTGAGTAATGCTGGATTTACCCACAGTTGGCGTGGTTTGGTCAAGAGGAAGCCCTCGTGACCAAACCACGCCAACCGTGGATAAATCCAGCATTACTCACACCCAGCCATGGGTTATTGAAATTATAATCCATTAAATTAGAAGTATAGCATCATTAATGAATTTTGTGTTCATCCACCAAGCTTTTGTAACATCAGAACTCTTTTAAGGAATGTGACTTACAAAAACATTACATGTAGAAACACAGACATACACAGGCAGACAGACAGATGCACACACACACACACACACACACACACACACACACACACACACACACACACACACACACACACACACACACACACACACACACACACACACACACATTCAGCTGTGGAATGCTCTGGGTTTATGATCATAGCCATTTGATATGTGTTCTCAAAATTATGTCTGGAAAGTCATCTCTTGAACTTTGCTGTCAAGACTACTTTTTTGGCATAATTTCTCAAACACAAAGTGATTTTGATTAGAGACCATTCATAATTCTTTATGCATTGCACAGAGTGCTTTGATTATGCTCCAAAGTCAGGAAAAACAACTCTTTTAACCTTTCTGTTGTAAGAAAGTTGTGCTAAACAATGTTTTGTTAAACACTTTTTAGCCATGTTAAGCTCTTCTAAGCTCTAGTCTCTCATGCTAGCATGCAGCCAGTACTGTCTTCTTAACACAGACATCAACATTCAGATCTCACCCTTCACCTCACTGCACTTTCATGCTGAATTTCTTGATCTTCATGTCTCAAACACATAAGTTATTTATGCTGGGAGACCTAATCATAATCCTCTATGTAATGCAATTTTGAAGTAATTTGTTGATTATGCAGGTGGTTGGATGAAAACTAAGGGACTCTGTACATTCATGTATACCCTTATGGCTCTTGCAAAGCTGGAATCAGGGATTTATGCAACATGTAATGGAATGAATCCCGTCAGTAAGTGATACTGCGGAATGCAACAATGCTTTTAATACAATAATGTACATCAAGGGTTTGTTATAAATATTTTTTCTTCAGTCATCTATATCAGTATGTTACATGGGTTACAAACTTAAGCAACATCATGAAGACAGTGGTAGTTAACATACTTTGAAATAGTATCTGGTCGGCTGCTTTTATGGTCAGATTAAGGATATAATGTCATTTCAGCATGTCATGACACTTGGCAAACATTGCAGTTTGCTTTACTTGTGGTTATTTATTCTGCCTTATAGCTTTGGGTACTGAAGCACATTCTTTTTTTCATATTATTTTCCCGCACTGCTTGCCAACCATCAACCCTCTTGTGATTAACTCTTTTGCTACTACTCTGATTAAAAGCTAAGCAATCATTTATGCAGCCTTCAGTGTTTTTACTGCTGCAGCCCTATGCCCCTCCCCTGTGGCAGACCTCCACTCACATTTAAGAGAGCCTGTATATACAACTTCATCTGTGGGTGTTCCCATTCCAGCACGTACCCTATGAAAGCTACTGTGCAATATTAGATTGATTGAGCTAAGCACAAATCTCCCCAGCTCATATAAGCCATCCTATGCACCTCTGCCTATTCAATAAGTGTTGACAGTTCAGTGGCCCAGTCCTCCTGCCTATCGTCAGATGGGCAAACTGTCATCAACTGCTCAGTCCCATCCTCTCCACCTGACTCTTTCAGTGCCTAAGCTGCTAATGTAGATTTGGGAATCTATGCAGCAGACAAGAGTTTCATCCCTATGAACTGTGGAGCTAGAAGAAGTACATTTTTGCATGCTGTATTCCAACTATTTAAGACAAAAACTGGCTAGCCTATGTGGCTTAAATTATCTTACCTGGAAATCTGCTGTGGAGATTAGCATCACAGTTGTACCCATTGAATTGTGCAGACACAGAAATGATATTTGTTGTTAACAGTAGCAACAGCCATGCTTGTTCCATTGCAAAACCTAATGAGGAAAAATACATCAATAATATACACATCTGTAATGGTAAAATAGGAAATATGACTTCTAATAAAAGTTTTACTAGCTTACCATTTTCTAGCTTTTATGGGAATTTAAAATTAATTTAAATAAATGCAAAACTGCTTTAGGTCATCATACCTTCTCAAGTCTGATTTATTGTGACATATATCTACCATGTACAAAGTCTATTGATTATCATATTTAATTACTGGCTTTTTTTCCAGACAAGTCATTAGACTCTTTATACTTGGAATACCGCACTTCTTCTGGCATTCCTTCTGATTCAGCAAAATCACTGAATACAAATCCTGTTGCTCTTAATGGATAATAAGCTAAATCCTATAAACAATGATGTGCTTAGAATAAATCATATTGGAACATGCGAGTGATACTAGGCAAGCGATCACAGGGACTATAGGATGTCTAGCCATATACACCTTTAAAAAAACACACTTAAAAGTTGCAAAGCAAGCTCCCTGTACCTATCCCCATGTAAGGAACTTAAACACTCACACATGCATGACTTAAATATAATAATTCTATTATTGTGTGAAAGTGTAGGGAGAAGAAGCGCTATGAAATGATGAACACAATTGTCACAGCAACTGTAGTCACAGAATTGAAGTTGTACAATAGCAGTCATTGTCAGATGACAATAGTATTGGGGAAAGTAGACCAGGGAGATACCTCTCAACTAGAAAGATGCAAACTGTTGTTAGGGAAATGCAGATATGCAGAAACACACACACACACACACACACACACACACACACACACACACACACACACACACACACACACACACACACACACACACACACACACACACACACACAGACACACACATTGTGTACTGACTGCTATAATCATATACACAAAGAAAAGATACAGATCATGGAGTTTTGTGTGGTATAATAGTGATGTTTTATAACTTAAGACAAAAAGGTTTGTTCTTGAATACCGTATGTGCATATACACAGTGGGAGTTATTGACACCAGGAGTGCTTCACCTTGCAAGTAGATGTCACTGTTTGCATCAGGGTGAAAATGGCATGCATCACAACAAAGTAGCAATAATATGGAAACTTCAAAATATGACCCATTCCCTGTGATATCAGATCATAATATAATTAAACTAATGCTATGAACTGAGATTCTAGTATAATTAACTAATACTGCAAACTGCTTTCAGAGCAGTGAAAGCTGCTTTTATTGTACACCATATACACAAGAATGACTGTCTTTATACTGTAAATTTACATATAGTTTTGTATAAATTCATATCCAGTATTTTTACCTAGAACTGTATGTTTACTACTAAATGCCATTATGTGAGCTTAAACAAATTAGGTTTATTGGAAAGTACTAAGACCATTGCAAACCTAGCCAATAACCATATTCAGTTTCAAGGCAGGCAACCTGTGATAGACAGGGAGAATATGCGGCTGACATAACAATTATATAATTTTACCTTGAAGGTGCCAGGGCTGCTACAGGGGTTAACATGTACTGAAAGTTTGTTCCAGATGCAGAAGACACATCAGTATATGACTCTTATCATAACAACATATCCTATTTATCTGTTGGTGAAGATTAGCTTTATTAAATGGGTATTTGAGGAACGATTTGTTAGGCAAAGCAAAAGGAGGTCATGGAGAATTATGTTTTTATTGCTTGAAAGACTAGACAAAAATCCCTCTGGTGGAATCTATAACAGATTGAGAACAACCATAGGGATTGTTTTTACATTTGGTTCAAATAGGAAATACCTTATCACTAAAACTATTTAAATGGAAGTAGACGTCAGAGGCATAGGAGGTGGTTTTAGCAATTGGTTCTCTCTGTGGAGGATTATAGAGGAATTTATTGTGGTTATTGCATAAGTGAAGAATAGTTGCTTTTGAGAAGTCCTTCAACACATATTTGCAAGGACAATCCTTTCAGTTTTAAAGGAAAACTTCAGTAATGTATGGTTTGAATTAACAAAGGAAATTATATCTATTAAGATGTATAAGACATGATCACATCTGTGAGGACAATACCAGCATATCAGAGCCCCAAGTAGGATGGTTAACTACAAGAGAGTTAACATTTATAAAGACAATGAAACCTTGGGCATGCAGACAATTTCATGAAAAATGTACAACCTAGACATATATTATTAAAAATGTTTTGTTAACCAGACATAAGCTTTTGCATGACAAGAAAGTTATCTATAAGTGGGTGTTTATTGAGATATTAGCAGAAATATGAAAACATATGTTTAATTGTATAATTAGCAATGCAAATAATATTGGATATCTCTCAAGATGTGCAACTTACAGTGCAAATATTAAAGATAGTTTTATTCAACAACATCAAAGGTCTCACCTAATGTTATTCAACAGTTTGTAAGTCACAGGGTTTTTGAAGCATTAAGTATTTATGGAAATATTGCTTATTTTCATAATTACTAACAACTAGCAATATTTCCAGTATAGTGTGATATAAACCACCATATTTGATGAAATGCACTGTCTCCCACACTGCTGTTTCACAGCATATACCGCAATAAAATGTAGGTCTCTCCGTTCTGAGAATACAAATAATAAGAGGCAAACAAAGATTTAAGTTCTCCACTGCAGGACATCCTAGACTAACAATCTTACTGTCATTTCTTTAATAACTCCTTCCCCTTTCTAATACTATCTATCATTAACTGGTAAGTCATTTAGTTAAGGAAGCTAGACCCTAAAAAGTTCTGGATGCCGTTAGGTGATATAGGAAGTATACAAAAAGACATTTTAGGCTTGAGTGAGTTAAAGGAATATTTTTAGTTTTCCTACAATTTCATTGAGAGAGGACAGGGCAGACATCACTAACACTTTCAGGAGAGACAGAGATTGTTGTACACCTCTGGGTTAACTGGAACATATGATATCAAGCAAAGTCTTTGCAGAAAAAGTATTCCACTTTTAAGGTAAGAAACATGCTCAGAAAGGTGATGGAGGTTTAAGAACTCTAGTGAGATAGAGGCTTGAAAAGACCCAACAATTTAAAATTGCAGTCACCCGGTAAAATCAAATTATTCTTGTAGATTGTCTAAGAGAGAGCAGAAGTGCATGTGTGTGTGTGTGTGTGGGGGGGGGGGGCTTTCTTTACACAGTAATGGAAGATTGCAGGACTCTCAGTGAAATCCAGTACTGCTAGTCTGTTGAGAGAGTAAGGAGAAAGAGGGCTCGTGACTAAACTAATGATGTTGAAATTCGTTACTAACTAGAAAAGAGGATGCTTTAACACCTCTTCCTTCATTCTTAATATATGGAAAGGTATGAGACGATAGTCAGGATTTAGACAGGACTCTGAAAATGCTACTAAAGCAAAGCAGAAATTGAATCACATTTATAATTAAAATAAGTTCACAAGAACGGAAAATGTAATTCAAGTGACTGTTTATTTTCTATTCATTTACGAATATTCCCATAAACATGGATGACATTCAGATATACAGTATACAATATGTCAACAACATAGACAGAAAAGCATACAGCTAATCATTTATTTGAACTAGTACAAGATGAAATTGAAAGTGTG
>NC_056735.1:1271368767-1271453767 GCF_019279795.1 Protopterus annectens
AGACAAAGCTATAGGTAAGATAAAGTCATTGTTTCTATAATTAAGACATCTGAAGAGAACATTCCAGACTCAAATCTGTAATATCCAAAGACATTCAAAGATATAATTTGAATGATGATGTCATGGTTAAGAAAAGAAGGAAAGCCTACTCCATCATTATTGTTTCAAGATTAAAACAATTAACAACCATTTCAGCTTGTGCCTCATCTTCAAGGGCTAGTGGTAATGAAGTAATATCTAGAAGCTGCAATTCATGCTTTATCATTGAAAAAAAAACACAGCATTTATGAGATGTTTTTCTGAAGTAGTACAGCACTAAGATATAAATGTTACTCTGTTTATAAACTCTGCCAGGAAATGTGTAAAGCAACCTTTTTCTTGAATGACTGGAATCAGTCTGTGTTTATGCCAGTCTTGAAGCCCAGTGATCCAACTGACTCTGGAAATTATCACACAAATACTGTGATCACACATGCCAGCAATACTCTTCAGGAGATTGTTATTTTGAGATTACAACTTTATTTGGAAACAAAATAGTCAGAATTGTAAGTAGGATTCAGTAAGGAACAAGAGGTGTCATCATAAATGGCAGATGGATACTTGAAAAAGCAAAGAAATTTTATAGTAAGACTTGATTGTATACATCTTGAAAATTTCAGATCCACATTGAGAAGCCTGAGTTTATCAAAACACTGAATAGTCTTCATGCATACTTTTTACATCTGTCAAAATGTAACCATTCAAACATTGGAAGAAGAAACAGAATGCCTTAAATTTAGTGTACAACAATACTGCATACATGCTTTCCCTATAGAATCTTAAAACATATGCAAAGTAATCTATCAGGAATGCAAAATTATAATTAAAAAAATAAGATGTGAAAAATGGAGGAAGACAGAATTTTCACTATGATAAAAATACTACAGTTATGGCTGAAATGGAGGTGTTCTGAAATATTTTTATCAGGATTAAAAAATGTATTTTCAAAATTAGTTTGTATCTTAACACAAAGAAGATAAGAGATCCTGTTTGTTTGTCTTTTTGGCTTTTCCCGGTTAGTGGTTGCCACAGCGGAACTCCGGTCCGCTAATGATTAGCAGTTGATTTTTATGGTGCCGAGTTGCCAGCCCGAAGCCCAAACTTCAGCGAAGGCATGCCTATTCACGAATGTCTTTCAGAGGTCACTTGACTGCGGGGAGGACATGCAGACTCCACACAGAAGGCGCTCCAGCCGAGAATCGAACAGGAGAACCTCTTGCTGTGAGGCAACAATGCTACAGTTGTTGATAAGAGATCCTGACAATGTGTAAAATCAATAAATTCATTCTCGATGGAAGAAAAAATGAGACAGTATTTATACCTTCATCCTGCTTGGATCAATAGTCAATAATGAAATGGCAAGGATTCAAACAATCCAATGAACTGCACTTGGCAAAATAACCATGGGAGATTTAGATAATGTATTCAAATGCATATATGCATTTTTGGATATGAGTATTTACCATCTCCACTCTATCTTTAATATTATATGGATGTGAAAGATGGACATCAAGAAATAAGATCGGAAGAAGATTAACACGTGAGTTATATTCTTGGGACAGAGTACTGTGTACAACATGACTGACAGAAAAAAAAACTGAATCAGTACTCGAGAAGATAAAGCCTGCATCTATCATAGAAGCTCAGATGACAATGACAAAACTTTAACTTTCATACTTCGGAAATGTTAAACAATGCAAAAAATCAAAGAAAACAACATCATGCTTAGCAAAGTTGAAGGTTAATGTAAAGGAAGAAGACCAGTATTGTGAAAGTCTAAGATGATAACTATAGTGATGGATGCCCCTCTGTCAGTGATTTGTCATCTGACTGAACACAAAACATAGTTCAGGGCAACTATTCATAGGGTTGCCATAAGTCAGGATTGGTTCAGCAGTACTTACTAACTTAATACTTACATAGTATTGCACCTTCTTTCATTGTTTCCTCATTCCCTCCCTCCTATAGTCATCTTGACCAGTTTTGGCATCTTCTGCATATATCTATGAGTTTCTTATGCAGGTCTTCTTCTGATACCCTTTGTTTTTCTTTTTTTCACTTCTTTGGGAAATAGTTTACATTTCAGATGTGCTATGTCTATGCACCCTTTGCTTCCAGTCCACCTACAGTAGTGTCCACCCTCCACCCACCCTCTTACTGCATTTTCCACATTCAGAACTCTCATGAGTTCTCTGCATACTTGTGAAATATATCTGTCCTATCCACAGTGATTTTTTCCATACTTTCTGTGCCCATGGCATCCACGGAACATATGCATATGTTCTACCTCTGTTCCTCGATATCTCCAGCAGTGATTTTATTCCTTCTTTCTTCATCAATCTTTTTAGAAGTTAGATACCATCTGTGTAATCCCCTTAGCATCAACCCATATCCAGTTTATCATCTGCACATGATAACTTATCTGCTGTACTCTTTTCCATTTATCTGGACTGATTTTGCATCCCTCTTTGTTTTCTTGATTTTTCTTTAATTGTTTAGCCCATGCCTTCACTTTAATTCTTCAGATATCTGAATATCATTATACATCTTTGATTTGTCTTTTCACACCATTTTTTTATTTCTGCTTCCTGTTTTTAGCTCTCCTGTTTTCAGCTTTTTCCATTTCTCCTTCAGCCTCATGTAGTTCCAACATTCTGTTTTCAATATATTGTATTGTCATTCTAGATCCTGTAAGCTTTTATATGCCATTCTGCTTTCATACTCTTCTCTCAGCTGACCTGCCTCTTCGTTTACCCCATATCATTTCGCTTTTACCTCCTGATTTTTTTCTAAATGTCTCTCTGAAAGAGGTTTCCTATAACTGTTGTCCTATGTACTCTCTCCAAGTCAATTTGTCTAACTCTGTCATTGCTGGCACATCTTTACCTGGCATGTTCTCTCAAATGTCTGGTTTCTTCTTCTTCTGTGCATTCAACTGTCTCTATCTGTGCCTTTATCCTGTGCATTATGTAATGAGTCAGGACATGAGTAAATATAGTCCGCATCCTCCCACCCTTCTGCCTGCCCTTGGTTTAACTTTCTTTATCCATCACCACCTTCCTTTTTCTTTTCAGTTTTGCAGTTTTATATCCACTGAGTGTACATGAATGTACTTTATCAAATGCAGTACTACTGACAGTAATATCATGGTGAACTTTCACATTTCCACAGGACACTGAAGATCCCTTTCCCTCCTCTCTCCAATGTTCTTTGAAATTTTCCTCTAATTTCCTCCAGTTTTTGTTCTCTCATGTCTCTTCTGTTGGGGAGTTTACATGCAACCATAAGTATTTGGGAAGTTCTTTTTCATCTCTGCCCCCTCCTCTTTCTGCCCCTACCCTAACACTCACATTGTCTCATTGGAATGCAGGTCTCAGATTGCTTGAAAGGTCTCAAAGGCTTGAGCTGTTACTGCTAGTGCTGTCTTTGTGTCCTCTGGCAACATACTGTCATCAGCATAGCTCCAGAACTTGATGTCTATCCCTGCATCCTCTTCAGTTCATCCCGTTTGCTCCTTACTCAGACTGTTAGCTTTTTTATCATGAGTGTAAATAGTCCAAGTGACAGTAGGCACCCATGTCTCACTCTCCTGCTGACTTCCACAAACACAGGCATATACCCCCAATAACTGCAATTTCTACATCTGATCTATTGAATATTGCCTGCATCTTCTGCCAAAAAATCCCTCCCATCCTTCTTTTCTTCAGTGCTCCCTATAAGAAGTTCCTTCCCACCACACTTTTTTCATAGATCAATGCAACCTCTTCCTTTTCCTACTTCTGTTTCTTCTTCCCTGTACATAAGCTGTACTAGTTTCCAATAATTCTGCTTTTCCTTCCTATTTTTATGAATCCAGCATGGCCTTTGTGTGATAGCATTGGTAGGATCCAGTCAAACCTTCTCATTAATGCTTTGGTCAGTATTATTATGTCTATATTAATTAAGAAAATGAGCCAAAAGCCTCCTACTTCCATACAGTCACTATATCCTTTTGTTATCATGGTATTCTAGACTACATTTCATTTTAGTATCCTGTTATACTGTTTACTCAGCCCCTGCCTCATCATTCCCCCATTAAACTTGTAGAACTCTCAACAAAATCTATCTGGGCTTCCTGATTTTCTTTGCTTAGTTTTACCACTAGCAGCTTTGACCTCTTATTTGGTAATGGCACTGGGGTATGGACGTATATTAGCCTTTACTGTATTTCTGTGTTCTCCTCTTTTCCATCAGTACCTTTTATGCCTTTGCAACAAAAAATATTCCTCAAATTCCTGGTTATAGGATTGAAACCCTCATCAATAGATAAACAACAAACACTGGTGTGACACAGCCATTTTTCAAGTTATCTCTAGGTTTCGAGTAAATTCTACTGCATGTCAAGCAGAGTAGCGCCCTGACCATCCTCAAGATGCAGTCTCAGACACTCAGCTGGTGTAACTTGTCTTAGGGTACTTGAGGCTGGACGGTACATTTGAATATGGGTTATGAGGTAGGATTGCAATGGTCTAAAGACCAGTCGTGTAGTATTTACCTATGAACCTATATGTTGCAGTGATCCATTACATTTCACCATCTCTTGCCATATTAACTGTATTTTCTTGTCACTTTTTAGTACTTCCTCTGTTATCACCCACAGTCCTTTCTTGAGTATCAAAGCCTCCCTCTAACCACTCTCAGTTTGGTGACAAACTCAACTTTGCGGTAATTTGAACTTAAAATCTTCTCTCCTTTTCTTCTCTAACTTTCAGTTTTGTTTCACAGAACAATACTATATTCCCTTAACCTGCAGAGTCTTGAGTGTATACTTTTCCTTCCAATTAGGTTAGATGACCATCTGCATTCCACATGATAATGTTTGTCTTTCCTCATTCCCTTTTCCTCTGCAGCTCTTGGGCAGCCCTCTGGTATCCTTCTATTCCTTTCTTCCTGTGCAGACTAACCTGTAAATCCATCTCAGGCAGTGAGTTTGAATTTATAAACACTTTGTGTATGTTCAGTCTTCCACCATGTATGCACTTTTTCATGATGCTTTGTATGTCTACCTTGTTAAAGAGCCTGAGGTGATCTCTTTTCCACTGTACCACTAATATGGCAAAATCGATTTCCATGCAGTTCTTCATATGCTTTTTTACTCATTTACTATGATTACTCGCTCATGTCTCTGTCTATATGGGGAATCAGTAAAGTCCTCAACCACCTTTATAAATATCCTTGCAAAGTGAATTGTTCTCAACAGTCTTGTTTGATATAGGATCTCTTTCTTAGGTACTTAGGTGTGTGCTGGGCTAAAGATCACTGGGTGCTTTTTAAGCATAGCTATGCATCCCAAATTTTTGAAAAGTTCTAGTACCTTTGGTAGTGTAAACAGAGGCTTGAGAACGTGAAACATTTACAAGCAGAGGTGGAGGAGAAAAATCATTATAGACTTCCTGTGTCCATTAGAGACACAGGTGTCAAACTAGGGGTGAATTAATGGTTTCTTATCAGGTTGTCCAAGTTATAGTTGATCTGAGTTAGAGAAGAACTCTGCTTCATATGGAGGGGGAACCTTTTCCATATGGGGGCAGTCTCTGGGATACATACTTGTGTCTCCAGCATGTCATGTTTATATCACAGGCATAGTTTAAGAGTTTAGAATGGGTAATTCTGGTACTGCTTGTTTAGCAGATATGAAGGAAGTCCATCAGACTGGGTTCTGAAGATGCCTTGTATGCCAAGCATAGATCTCCCCTCAACAGCCTATAGGAAACAGAATGCAGGGATAGGACTTTGAGATGGTATGTACAGGACAAGTTACATGCACCATGTATTCTTTTAGTGAGTAACCTCCCACGACATTCCAATTGTTAGATATGTCTGGTCAGGTACATACCAAAGGAGACCTTGTTTTCAATGATAGGTCTAATGAGCACGGAATACAGTGGAACAATGACCTCCTTGGACCTAGATTCCACAACTTTGTTTATAGGTTGCTCAGCACAAAATGATTTCCTCACTACCATTGTCATGTGATGATCAAAGGCTAGATTACTATCTATGTGTATCCCCAAGTCCCTGACTACCGGTCACCTCTTGGGTATGTTGTCTATATGGTCATTAATCACAGAACTGCACATCATCGGCATGTCTGAGCTGGAAAAGTTGACAGTAATTTTGTCAAGGGCTGGTGAAGTTATTTCTTCAAGGAAGGAGGTCACATTTGAACATAACTATTCAAATGCAAGCTTGTTCGATATTTTATTTAAAATCAGTTCTTCGTTTTTTTGTAATGGATAAACTGTGCTAAGTATTGCATTAAGAACAATGTGCATGTTGGTTTGTTCATTTAAATAATGCAGCACTTATTGAGTACAGTTGCATTTAATCACATAGTAGCACCTTGGTGTAAGGAGTGCAGATACAGTGACCTGTAGTAAATAAAGAATACACAAATCCATGTGGTAAGCATGCACACTGTGTGCTCAAATAATAACATCTGAAGTCTACTTATAGCATAAACCTATGAACTCATTTACCTTTGTCTGTTAGAGGCACA
Source organism: Protopterus annectens (assembly GCF_019279795.1). Lineage (NCBI taxonomy): Eukaryota > Metazoa > Chordata > Ceratodontiformes > Protopteridae > Protopterus > Protopterus annectens. Next base: position 1,271,375,345 of record NC_056735.1, read on the forward strand.
CTTTTTACTTTTCAGTACAAAGAACATACACCCTGGGATTCACGAAGGTTCCATGCAAGAATAAGTTATTCTTGCATGGAACCACCCATGTCCATGTAGAGCAGCAGCTCACCTTGCATATTCATGAAGGTGCACTGCTCTACTATTAAACAGACACGGTCTGTCTGCATGAGTGCAGGGGATGTGTCTGAGAGCAGTGATCTCAGTATACACACGTCCCCTCTGCACTCCATAATTGCTGTATAGTAATTTAAATATAGCTAGAGTGTCCCCGGACACCATTACTTGTTAAGCGGACAAATAATCTAGACAAAGCTATGGACAAATGTGAGATATTGCTCTCAAAAATGGACAAAGTCAATAGAATGACAGGCTTCACATTAGCATGAAGTCCACAAAGGGTATGAAGTGTAAAACTCAAATTCTGTCATTATGTCCTAAAGCAGTCCCCAATGCTTTGCCACTAATTTGCCAGAAAGCCACAACTGTATGAAAAATGAACTAAAAATACTAGGCAGATATCTGGGCAGTCTGTGGCAATCAGTACAGTTGAGAGGTATGGTGAATACTGTTAGTGTCCGAGGAGCATACTTCTCAATTGCAAAGCCTGTCATGTCATCTCCATTTCAAAAGCACAGCCCCCCACAGATAATGTTGCAGAAATCAATGTGCATACCCCTATAGTACAAAAATAAAACACAGCATTTAAGTTTTTTTTCAGTCTGCAATAAAGTTTAAGCATAGCTGAGCAGGTGTGCACATCTCACAGCTCTGCTCAGCCTAGCTTACACATCATAAGGAGTTAAATAGGTATATACTCCAAACGATAGCAATGTGGAAATAGTGAAGTGGTTAGTATGTTGGCTTTGCAAATAGCCTTTTCTGGTTCAATCCTCAGTAAAACCAATTAGCATTTTACATGTGAAAGCAGTTCATAATTTATTCTTTTAATAATTAGGTAGCAAATGACATATATATGTTAACCAGAGTAGTGTAGTGGGTCCAGATGTGAGGTGTCAGTGTAATAAAGTTGTGAAACCCCCATATAAACACAAGTGCCCCATGCAGTATAATCACACAAGAATAAATGTAATGAAAGCACATTGCAGGATATCAGGGAAGGTAAACAAAATTATAATTTGTCAGGAATGATGAATTAATCTCATACAGTTAATAGCCTATAAAATAAAACATAAGCAATGCTAAGCATTGCACAGCTATGCTGACTGGGTGTAAGCATTGTGTAAATATGAAAGCTAAGCAATGAGTAGTCCAGCTAAGTGGATTTGCCCATTGATAAGCAGTGCTGAACCTGTCCCTTTAAGCACTGCCAACCATAGCTAAGCAGGTCTGCCCATAGCTTATCTTAGCTCAGCATATTCAAAACCATCCAATCACGGCAAAACACGGGAAATCGTCCATATTTAAACCTTGCAGGTGGGAATACAGCTCATAACTGATTGTAGATCCCCACTGTAGGCAGTATGGCAGGTGTTGGAGAGGGTATGTGCTTTCAGGTGCAGCACTGGGTCATTCAGGAGTCCAAGGTCATGGTAGGACACCTTGTTAAAAACCATGATACGAGACTGCTGCAGGACAAGTAGCAGGGCTCCCAATATAAAGCAGAGGCCTGGAAAAGTCTTGCCCATGACCTCACCAGTGCCACTGGCATCCCTTGGACTGGTGAGCAGGTCTGGCACCACTATGCCTACTTGAAGCTGAGGAAGAGGGAGCTCTTGGACCAGTGGCTCCAAGAAGCATGGCAATGGGGTGATGTCCCTGGCATGTGTAAGTATTCATATCAGTAGCTGTTTATCAAAGTCCAGCCTATGTATGTGATGGATAGCTATGCATAAATGTTTCTCTATCTTCTTTACAGCTCCAGCTGAGTGGGCTGCGAACCAGGAAGCCCATGCTAGTAGGTTGCAAAGGCTGCATCACGAGGCTGGTGAATAACAATCTAGCTTGTAGTATTCATACCAAATAAATATAAAGGAGTAGAATGTCACCTGGCAGTATTACAAATGTGTATGGTTTGTACTGACTAAAGCAGACAATATTACAGTAATTGTCTCATATAGGTTATATTTCAATAAAACTGTAACTGCCTGTCAATAAAATTCAAAACCCTGGACTGGTTGTTTTTACTCTGATATGGTATGAATTGAAATGTGTACAGGTTATGCATAGCAACTATAGCTCTGAAAGCATTAAACAATCAAGTCAAATCTGACAAAGTTAGTGCCTACAAGTTTAACTGATATTAAAAATGTCATGCACCAAAATCTGATATCTGAATAGTAATGTTGTGTTAAGCACTGTTTTCCAAACTGTGCTATGTCAAAAGGTATGTATAGGACTATACGTATAAGACTGTAATTACAAGGACAGATTGTACAACAAAGAGAGAATGAGATAGGAATCATTCAAAGAAAAGACAACAGTTTCTCAATAGCTCTTTCTGATGAAACACAAGCTTGTTGTATTTATAGCAGAAACAGCCACTGTTCGAATCCCGAGAGTGGTAGTAAGCTGTATGCATAATTTCAAATAGTATTTTGTGAATATGTATAGAAACAGTCAGGTAGTATTAACAAACATTCCCTCCACAGGTGTTCCAGGTAAGAGAAGGTATAAAGTAGCTATATGAAGGCTGTAGTTATACTGTGTCCAACACCCATGGTCCAACCCCAAGGCTGCAAATGACAGCAAGATAAGTACATACACCAAGCAGTCTCCCTCAAAAAATGTTCAAAAGTGTCATGCTGTCACAGCTACCTATCCCTGATACCAACAATCAGGGTGAGCAATAAAAATCAAGGCAGAGTATGTCAGTAACACACGCGCGCACACAGGCACACACACACACACACACACACACACACACACACACACACACACACACACACACACACACACACACACACACACATGGTATGAGTGCACATATGTAACCCTGACTATGTGAATATGAGTAGAAAAAGTCAGGTAGTATTAACAAACATTCTCTCCACAAGTCTTCCAGGTAAGAGAAGTTATAAAATAGCTATAAGAAGGATGTAATTATACATTGTGTACAAACATGCCACTGCCCAACCCAAGGCCATAGGTTGCTATAATAATACTTGTAGAGTAACGATTAGAGCAAATATCATTAAAGCTGTGAGCACTGCAAGAATCTACATTTGTTAATTGGCATCTCTCTCCCTCTCCCCTACCTTATCTTCACCAATAATCGAAAAACATAAATTAATGGGTATATTTTACATTAACCTACTGTTGGGACATGTGTCCTATTGTTCTACAAATGTTGAAATATATACCAATTAATGTTCCCTGTTCAAATACTATCATTGGTGACCTGCTGCTATCAATGTAACCTGCCTGCTGGTGTAATGCCCACTGTGGTTCCATATATGCATGTGTTCTGTTTGCTATGCAAATGTTCCAAATCTGTTATTTTGGGTTAATGGGAATACTCATGCATGCTGTTATAACTAATCCTGGAATATGTTTACCATCACTAATCTAAAACTGCAACACCATAGAATGTATGGGAAGGCTGAGCCCAGCGGATCAACCTCTCCTGTCTCATCTGGCTATGGCACTGGCCTCAGCACATCTGGGACCCACCCCAGGACCTCCTCATCTGCTGGTCCTGCAACGCCTTTGGGTGGAACCACCTCAGGGGATGGGGCTCGACCCCCCCGGGAGCGGGCATGGACAGAATCCTGTCAGCCTACGCCAGGTCCTGAGTGTGCTGTGTAGCAAGCTCCATAAGGAATTGGGAGATCTGCTATGCCAGCTTGTGGGCCTTGTGGTGCAATTAGTGAGTCAGCCTGACCCTCCTTCTCAGCCACCAGCACAGCCACCTCCAGGGCCATGAAGGTGCAGTAGTGACTACCCATGGGTGGGGACTTCAGTCCCACTGTATCCATTTGGGGGCTCGTGGGCTTCTGATTACTAAACACCCCTACCCGTCCAAGGTGTTGACCCCCACATGTGTCATATACCACCTCTGTATGCTGTCTTTTCTGTCTTGTCTGTCTTCCTACCCAACCTACCTCCCCAAATATACATACTATCCTTCCCCAACATCCCAGTCTCACCTTAAAAAAAAGGGGCAATCTGTTCCCCCCCCAAAAAATGTTGCTCTCATATATAGCTGTCTATTTCACACGTGTCCACTGGACACATGTAATCTGGTCTAACTGGCTTCACAATACATTATTGTTGTCCTCACCCCTCTCTTAGGGGTTTCAGTGTCCAAATATACCTCCAAATTCAGTATATATGCACAACTGTTACTGTAGAAGAAATGGACAGCTATGGACCTTCCCTACACCCATCCTGCACATCCCTAGCTATCTTTCATACTGTATTTCCCTTTTTGTGAACCCTTTTACATCGCTTTTCTATCACCTCTTTTTTCTTTTCTTTTAAAGAAATTAGCACAGGGGTAAGCGGGAGTAAGCAGTAGTAATCGGGAGTAAGCCCATTTGTGTGGTGCTAAGAGATACCTACACAGATTATGCACTTTTAAGGCTGTCTGTTAGCATAGTTAACCAGAAAGTAGCATTGCTTACCACTGCGCAAACCCATGCAAACCTGCTTACAACTGCTTAAAAGTGCCTTAATCACTCTATATCCAACAGCCCTTGTTCTGCCCAGCAGCAAAATAATCAGCCCTTGCAAATGTTGAACCCAGGACCCTGCATACCATAGCCACAACAATTTATGAATAAGCCATCTGAGCTGTAGCTATATATATTTTTTTCAAACATATCATGCAACAGAGTCATTCAACAGTAGGGAAAAGGTTTGTTAACATTAGTCATGTGTTCTACATACATATAATGTATATGTGTATGGAAATGCATACATGTATATGTATATGTATATGTATATGGAAACATTAATACACAATATATGTAGAGGTATACGTATAAAATATACACATATATGATAAAGTAAATATATGCATATATATATATATATATATATATATATATATATATATATATATATATATATATACACCTCAGTATGTACGTAAAACAAATTTTATCAATATTAATATATAGTGCAGTCAGACATCAGAGCCACACTCTGAACCTCTTACTGCAAATAAACTGCCCAAAGGCTGTCTAAATGAGGGTGAAAGGATCCAAACTAGGGACCTGTATTAATTATTGCCCTTATCCCTTTCTCCCCAACAGAACTGTTCTGCCTTGCAACAAAATAATAAGGCCTGTGAAGTTTGGAATCCAGTGCCCTGTAAATTTTAATCAAAGCAATGTACCATTACACCATCTGAGCCCTATAAAATAGCGATGACATGCCAAACATATCAGTTAGTACAGTCATTCAACAATAGGGACAGGAGTCTGCAGAATCAGTGAGGTTCTCTATGTATACATGTATATCTGTATGGAGATGCAGATATGTGGACAAATCTATACATAATACACACAAACACACACACACATTTTTATATATATATATATATATATATATATATATACAGATATACATCCACTTTAATATCTACATATGTGCAAACACATATACATATAGAAAGGTGAATAAATACATAAATATATATATATATATATATATATATATATATGTATACATAAATATACCAAAATATATGACAGCTACAAGCACATGCAATCTGAGGGTCATGATGCTGCACACTAGAAGTCTAAATCTGAAAATGCACTCAGTGGATGTATTCCTTAAAATGGGGAGCAATGAAATCTGTGCTGTAACAGAGACCTGGTTAAAGGCAGCAGGAAGCACCCCTGCACTTCCAGCATATAACTCATTCCACAACTTTTGGCTATAGAACTTGGACTGAAGTGCCAAGGATGGTGGTAGTTCCATATTCATTAAGGATGCACACACCTCCAGAGTGGTAAACCAACATTATGCATTACAGATCCTGCAGGTGTAGCTAACATTGGGTGACAGTTGTTCAGGTTGTAGGCTGCTATAGGTCCCAAAACATGTCCCAAGACTTACACTCCATGTCCCTAAACACCCTGGAGAATATTAGTGTCCAACCTAACACTCTCATACTGGTTGACTTCAACAACCCCACCATTAACTGGGAAAGCTACTCATGTACAGAGGCACATGCCCATCACATTGACCTGGTCTTTGCTAACATTGGCGACTGTTGCTGTACACCAATAATCAACTCCTCCCTTGTTATATCTCAACACAAATTAATCACCTTTGGAAATCCACAGCCCTCCCCTCACACAGGTAACCACCATAAAAACCTGTCCAAAGCTAACCATGGCCTCATAAAAACAGAGGTGGCTGAACTCACAGCAGCCATGCAAATGGAGACTAGTTGTATGATTACTGAATCAAACAACAATGCACTATGAACACGTGCACAAATGCATGAATACTACCATACCCAATAGAATCAGGACCCTCAACTCCAAAAAAAGGAAGGTGATGTCGTGGTCCCTGACCATAAATAAACTGTACGACAGAAGGAGGAAAATGATATGGAATAAGGTGAAGTCCTAAGAATGGAAAAAAAACCTTATCAGCCTCAATTAAAAGCTGAGTTCCCTCATCAAACACTACGTTAGCTGTGACAACAGAATTGGAGCACATAGTAAAGACAACCACAAGGCCTCATATAGTCTTGTAAAGAATCTCCATGGCAATATCAATATTTGTTCTGAGCTAATAGACAATGGTACCTCCTAGACTGAGCCAACTCCCTACTGTATGTGAATCTGCAGGCCACCACCTCTGTAATGTTCCTCACACAGGCAAGGAAAAGGGGCAAGGCCCACATTAAGGAATGTCCCATACGTTGGAACTAGCACCAGTGTCCAGGCCCACAGCACAATACAATGTGGGGACCTACATAGTGGTATGGCCTTAGAAATACCTGACATCTGCACATCTGTACAGAGGACAAACAGAAAGTAGATAGCCAACAGGTTATGCATTAGGATAAATGTTTTGAAAGATAGATGTATGAAACCGTAACATATGCCATAACTACATGACAGCAGTCCTCAGTGACATGTCCAAAAAACATAGTAGTCTACAGTTAATATCGACATATCAGATCACTATCCAATAGGAGATACATAAAAACATACAGCTAAAACACCAAGAACAAGATAGTCAGTACTCAGAGTCCTAGCTTTGCATGCAGGGGTGTATGGTTCTAATACTACAATATGCAATCTACTCTTACTTGGAAAAGCACTGCTACAAGTACTAATGTAATGATAACAATATATGTTTTAAAATATTTTTGTCAAACAGTGCACTGTAACTAGTGTAACGTGCAAGTGTGTCTGCATATAACCTGAGATACTACCAGTGTATGAAACACATACAAAGAGAAAAGATTGTGGTACTACCTGTGTATACCCAGGTGTCCCATACAGCATTGTCACACCCCTTGCTAATGTAATGACAGCACACAGAAGCATGCTATGTACAAGAAATTAAATACACTTATTAAAGATGTCATTAGCCTGCTATTTTATCAGACTGTAATCTGATCACTGGTTACCAGGGCATGGCTTAAATGTAAATGTTAAGCAGATTTGCGTAGTGGTAAGTGAAGCCTGCATGGTGTAAGTGTCTATTCATTTCACCATGCATTAGCACTACTTAGCATCGCGCAAACCCATGCAAACATACTTAAAGCTGCTCAAGGCTCCCTTAATCACTCTGTATCCAACAGTCCTTGTTCTGCCTAGCAACAAAATAAATACCCTTGTAGGTCTTGAACCTAGGACCCTGCACACCATAATTGAAGCAATTTACTAGTAGACCACCTCAGCTGTATGGTTTTAGGATGTTTTCTCAAACATACCCTTCATTACAGCCAGTTTACAATAGGGCAGAGACACTGTGCAAGTAGGAAGGAATGGTATCTATAAATATATATATATATGAATAGAAACATACACAGAAAGAGAGAGAGAAAGAGATGTAGGGAGATCCATATATACGTACAACAATATATAGATATATTACCAAAAAATACTGAGGTGTGTGTGTGTGTGTGTGTGTGTGTGTGTGTGTGTGTGTGTGTGTGTGTGTGTGTGTGTGTGTGTGTGTGTATATATATATATATATATATATATATATATATATATATATATATATACATACACAGACACACACACAAAATTTCCTTTTTTGTACTAGCAGGAGGGGATATGCCCCCCCCCTCACTCCTGTACCTTTAATATACCAACTCCGAGATCTCACTACAGTGCAAGAATGGAAATTTTTCCATTCAGCACTATTGGGAGATAGCATTTCCCCATTGTCGATATTCTGAACGTCGGCCATATGAGTGTCGGCGTTGTGAGCTGTTAGCGTTCTGTATGGGACCTATATATATATATATATATATATATATATATATATATATATATATATATATATATATATATATATATATACATTACATACACAAACACACACACACACACACACACACACACACACATATATATATATATATATATATATATATATATATATATGTATATATAGCATACATGTCACAAAATGCCCATACAAACATATGCTGCTGATAGACCACTCATAACTGGGGCAGCATGCACACATGAATACAAAAGTGGCCATGACACTCACATCTGACCCCCAACAATCCAAATAAATAAGTGAACAGTACACTGCTACAAAATCATGATAGGCCATACACAATGGCCCGACAGACAACAATCTCTTAGCAAAACAAATAAAATGTCTGAACATAGCAAAGAGAAATACAACCAGCCAGTAATTCACACATGTTTATTATACTCTGATGTCTTGACCAAAGCCTTCAAGGAGTAAAACATTAACAGAAATACATGCCTTAATCACAAGAAGCAATTAACACCTTATTACATAATTAAATACATAGCCTCCAATTACATTCTTCATTTAACCCCCTACAGGATAAAGTATCACAGTTAATATTAATACATTGAGTCTGTACATAACAATTGTCCTTTTATGAATGTTTCATCAAACTGAGGAACAGACTTTTTCAAAAACAGTACCTTGGAACCCACTACTGTCCCCATGGTGAGATTTATTCAAATGTACGGCTATAGAACTGTCATATTTCTTATCAGTAATATGTCTCACATAGCCTAGCAGCCTAGTTTTAAAACATGTTCTTGTCCCCCACATAAAATATGTTACAAGGGCATCTAAGAGCATTCTCTATACACCAACCTCTTGAATGTATAGACTTGAACATGTTTTCTAGCCTTTCCCCTCAGCAGGAATGACAGCATTAAATAATGATAGACCTGTATACTTATCGACCTACTACTGTATGACATCCAGATAAAGTCTGACATAATTGGTGGACAGAGGCCCAAATACATGGACATTCTTGAAATATTGCTGTTATACAGTGAGATAGCTGCTGGTTTTACAGGATTTGTTGTAATGTCTTATTGTAAGAGGTAGTAGCTCATACAACTCCAGGATGTCTTCTTCACAAGTAAAGGAAAGTGCCAATGCCCACATGGAGTACTCAGTTATATGAGTGTGTTGCCATGACATTGGCTATTGAAAGAACTACGCAGCTGCTATGCATGCAATTAGCAAGTGGGGAACCCCAATAGGTGCACCGGCCATCACCTGGTCATGAGCATCACCTACAAAAGCCATGCTGCCACCTATTCAAGCCAGCTCTATCCCTGTAGTGCACAGAGAGAGAGAGAGAGAGAGAGAGAGAGAGAGAGAGAGAAAATAAAATATAAACTGGAAAAGAGAAGCAAGAAAAAAGGTAAGTGGAATATGTAAGCATGCAATTGAATGTAGCACTTGGTCTGCGATAATGGGAAATATGATTTGGGGAAATATATGTCCCAACAAGACTTGCTGAACTAAAGTCCTGCTGAAGAGCTGCTGTGGCCATAGCATCTGGCCCTCTCTGCAGTGGGAGAGCTCACAGACATACCTCTCAACTGTACAGATAGCACTGAATGTCCAGATTTTCCCATCGCAGTTTTTTGTCTATTCCTCCTGAAATTTGTACTTTTCTGGCAAATAGCTGAGGACTGAAGTCATCAAGTAATGACAAACACTTGATTTTTAAGACTCCACATCCTTAAGAATATTCACGGCAATGCAAAATGTACCATTCTACAAACTTCCTATGTTTGTAACAGAAATATTTAAAGTCTGTCCCTATTTATCCACCCAATCATTTTAGGCTTTGTTCAGATGTGATGCTCTGAGAGGTTGTGAGGCAGGATCACAGCTTAGGAGTCTGACTCACTCTAGGAAAGGTCAGCTCTTATATGACAACCGCTGGTGTGTCTGTCAAACATTTGTGACTGTGCCACTGCTAGGCCAGTTAATGGGGTGTTATCCATATCCATATTTCTTGTGAATATGAGTATGACACATGCTTGTCCTGTAAAGCTAACAGACATATATAGGGCATGTACATAGTAAAATACTGTTGCAGACGTGTGTTGAACTGCATGTGATATATTGAATGAATAACATTCAACTGTACAGTGTTCTGCTGGACAATAAGCACATTTCTGACTGATATCTATAGTAATATACGCATATACCTGTGTTATATCAGCCAAACCATTGGCAGGTCTGTGAGCAATGGCATTGTAACATACTAGCCTACTCATGACTACTTGACATCTTCCAGGTTATCACAGTGATGTCAAACCCAACTGTGCAATCAAAATACTAATGTATGGTATATCTATATTAATACAGTATCAATACTGATGTCCCCTTTGACACCCATGTATGTGTGCCATTGTTCAGATGTATTGCTATAACAGGTTGAGAAGTATGACTGAGCAGCAAGACTGTAAATACAGTGTGCCATACTAACATAAAATAGAAATGTATGCCAGGTATCCCCTGAGCACATGTATGTATGCATATGTTCAGCAGGAAGGCACAAAACTAATCACATGGGTTTCAAGCAGTCTGGTACACAAGTTGTGCATGTTGTACATGTGTCTAATATCAATGTCAGTGCATACAGCAGACACAAATGTGTGCAGCTACTGGTTGTTGCATTGCCCTGACACTGATATGGGTACTAGAGTAGGCATGATTATCAGGTATTAATCGGAGAAGTGTCCAACTGTGTCATGACCCTCTGTCCATGCCTACCACTACAAGCTATATCAACACCTATATACAGTGGATATCACAAGTGTACACACCCCTGTTGGAATGCCAGGTTTGTGTGCTGTATGACAATCAGGCCACAGAAGATCATTTCATAATGTTTCCCATCTTGAATCTGACCCCTAACCTGCACAATTCCATTGAAATACAGTCAAATATGTTTTGAGGAAGGTGAGCAACTATTGCCAAGTGAAGATGTGCCATGATGTTAGAGTACAAATCAAAATGAATGAATGCTCTAACCATTTCAAGAGGTGCATACACAGCATATCATTTAAGGGTGTGCACACTCATTCAACTGGCTTATTGTACTGATTATTATTTCCATACGTTTTCCCAGACCAGAATGTTATGTTTTCAATTGAATTGTACAGGCTATAGGTCACATTACTGGTGAGAATTGTTTTGACATGAGTTACTGTGGTCTCATGTTCCAATTGCACAAATACCAGGCATTGTAACAGCGGTTTGTACCCTGTTTATTCACTGTGGCTATATGGACTCAACAGTACCTGACCTGTATAACCAGCCTCCACCAAGGTAGAGTAATCCCCTTTGCTGGACAGCAGCAATACACAAACCACATAATAGTTTGCTACATTGGCTGTACAGGGACACATAGGCACAGGCAACAACTTGGAAGCAAGTCCACTTATATCTGAGCAAGCATGTGAGTTCAGGTGACTTCCTGCAAGACTGACTATGACTACAAATCAGACATATCCACACCACCAAGGACAATTGCAGCTGTGTCTCCACATATGTTGTAAGTCTCAGAGAAAACAACACAATTCACCCTGTACTGGGGGTAAAGAACACCTCATACACATGCCATGGATATAGGCGACCTGCATCACACAGGTTAGGTTGGAACATAGCCACCCTGTCCACCCCAGTTGTACAGGGGGATATGCACATCAGCCACACTCCCCCCTCAGCAATTGTGAGCATGTACATATTGCCTACTGATGGCAACAACAGCATATCTTCATGGGGCATAATCACATCACTGTATTCCTCCTACATGAACTCAGGCATGTGTTCATAGCTCCGTGACACACCACAGTCAAGCACAGACCTGCCACCATCCACACACCGTCCACATGGAAGATGGCCACTATCAACCCTCTACACAGAAATGAATGGAGAATAGAGGATTATGCAATCAAGTGTCCAACATTGGGAGTAATAAGATGGGCCAGGAGTGTAATACAAGCTGCGATAGCCATAATAGCTTGGAGAGTTATGGTGTAGTGTGGATTATTTGCAAGTAATATCCACTGTTGATGTGCACTTTGACAACCGTATGAGGTGCTGTGACCTTTTTCCTGTTTATGTCTTCAAGGTAACATGCAGAGAGCACACCTACTAGCATTCTCTGTTGGGGAAATTGACATCATTAGCCAATACGTGATTGGACATTGTGCCCTGTTATGTGGATGGAGAGCAAATGATGTGCATGAGAGGACTGCCCTTTGGAAAAGTGTGGTCCACAGGGTAAATGCCTGCACAGTAGAACTTATGAGAATGTGCAGCATCAGGCCAGCGACCTCATCCACCATTCCCGTCAATGGACTGTTACTGTAGCAAGGACTGGCTAGCCACAGGTGGGGGCCCAGCCATCCAGCCCCCACTGACACCCACTGAGGAGCTCCTCACCAAACTTGGGGCACCCGCCCAACGGACAAGCCATGATGCTGAGGGAAGCATTGTGGAGGTGGGTTGCACACACACACACACACACACACACACACACACACACACACACACACACACACACACACACTGGATGAAGATCATGCAGGTAAGGGCCCAGTGGGAATTAGTACACTAATGTATCAGACATACATGTATCTGTATCATATCTACAGCCATGTGTCAGGTCCGATTGCAGTTGTGGATGGTGTTTTCTAATGCACAGAGGTGCACATCTATGGTGAGGACAGGACATTGTGTATCATGGTGGTTAGTACTGTAGATGTGCAGACATGCTGCATCCATCCTGTACCAAGGTCACATGTGAGTCTGCTGACAATAACTCCCTCTCACAACCACCTAGGACCCTCGGGTCTGCATATGGGACAGCAGTCTGAAGCTGGTGAGTATGACATTGTTCTGTTGTTCCCTGGCAATACCCCAGGCATGTGAAGGGCATGCAATTTACCATGTACACAACCATCAGTAATGGCTATATTGCTTGATGTAATAGCTATATTGCTTTTTGGGCATGTTCACTTGTGCTGGGGTTAACTGTATGGCATCACAGTGGTCACTCCCTGGGGCCTATCCAATGTGAATTTTACATTCCTGTTGCATATCTCTCAACTTGTCAGTGCCAAGACGTCTGGACAGAGGCCAGCAAAATGGGCTGGGCAAACAGCCTAAGGTAGGGACATGTGTGACACATTAGTGGTATACAGTGGATATAAATGGTGTACACACCCCTGTTAAAAAGCAAGGTGTTCCTGTTACATACTAATTAGGACCACAATATGCCAGTCTACACCTCTTCCAGCCTTTAATGTGACCCATAACAGGAACAGTTTACTTGTAAAGCCAAGCATCTGGAGTCATGTATTGCACCTATAAGGCTGGCCACCTGTGAGGGCAGCAGACATCATATCAGCATGATGTTTTAGTCAGGTATGATACTGCATGCTACCATATGTGTCAGTACACTCACTGTGGCTTATTTGGCTATAGTATCACATGCATGGGCATTGTTAAGGCACACAGACCACTTCCGACCATGTATAGGTTGCAATCATATAGATATTCCAGACACATCTGTACAGAGAACTGTACAATGGTTTAACCTGCTGCATGTGAGGCAGATGCTGTTACCACACTATATAAAGTAATGGCAGCAGGAGGTGGTCACCAGCCGTGTATGGTATACACATCAAAATGGTATAAGCCACACAAGATATGATCCTCACACACAGACAGTTATCAGCATCGGGATTAGAACTCTGGCCTATCTAGGTTTTCCTACTAAAGTTCTATGCAATTATCAGTCACGCCACAGAGCTTATACATTTCCAATTATTCCAAAGGTACTTCTAAGGTGGATGACATCAACAGGACTACTAAATTGGAGTGAGGGGAAGTGTAAAGGATAGTACACAGATTAAAAATGGTGTAACCCACATACTACATGATTCTCAAACAAACACACGCACACATTCAAACAGTTGCCAGTAGGGTGATTAGAACTCCTGCCTATCTAGTTATTGTTACTGTAGTGCTATACAGTTATCAGATGCGCCACACAGCTGATGGATTTCCACATATTCCAAAGGTACTTATAAGGTGGATGGCATCAACAGGACTACTAGATGGGGTGAGGGGAAATGTGAAGGTTAGTACACAAGTCAAAAATGGTATAAACCAGACACTACATGATTCACACACACTTGCCAGTATTGGGATGAAAACTCCTGCCTATCTGGTTATGTCTACTATAGTGTTATGCAGTTACCGCACATGCTACAGAGCTTACTGAACTTTCACATGGCCAAAGCTGCTGATAACTGCACAGCTGTGGTAAAATATTACAGGTGGCAGACAGTCTGCCTTCTGTTCCACCCTTACATCGTGCTAGTTCTTTCTGTCTTGCACTTCAGTTAACATTATGGCTTGGCACTTCACCAGGTTATTTTATCAAGATGTGTGGCACACCTGGGAGCTGTCAGCAGTACTCATTCATAACAGATGTAGACCCAGTACTTACTAGTTATGTCCACCCCTCCTGGCATGTTTGAAGAACAGTTTTCTGTGCTTTCACCCATTAACCAGGTGCACTTGTCCATTCTGAGTCACTGTTGCAACTGCCTAATGTACACAGACAACCCTCCCCTCTACACTCCAAACATTCAGACCTGTGGGAGTTACCTATATTTCACCCCATGTGGACATATGCACTTGCCAGCAAAGACTTGACTAGCAGGTCAAGAGGATAAGATCTACACCTGCACCACACCATGTGGAACACGTAGCTCACCATGACACCCACTTTGACAGCCATGACATACAGTGAAATCCACAAACCCACCTTCCCACAGGCACTCAATGGACATTTACTCAAACAACACAGACCAGCAAGACAGACACCCACTCAGACAATGCAACATGGCACATGCCAATTGACACATATTTAAGCTACACAGTGTGCCCCTCAAATTAAGCTCCTAAGGCTAACAGCCCTGCACAATACAGTGATCATGGGTAACTCAATACCAAGGCACACACATATCCTACTCACTAAGTTGAATATGGAGCAGGTAACAGCCAAATATATATCACATGCCAGCATCCAAATTATGACACAGCCAGTCATGGCACTCCACAACAACTACAAGTATCAGTCTGTATCCATGTGGGTGTGAATGACTTGGGACACAGCTCTGTGGACTACATGACAATAGACACAGTTGAACTCTCTGATTATGTGCTCCAGGCAGATGTGATAGTAGCCCTGAGCAGTGTACAGCCATCACCCAGAATGATGCTGTGGTACTATTAACAAATGATTGACTGCAACATTGGCTTTCATGTTTTGTGTCATTCTCAGGGGATCCAGTACCTCTCTGCTTGGGATGACATGATTGATAGAACCCAGTGACTTGCCACAGATGTCCTACATCTGTCAGAGCTTGGTTTCCAGGTACTGGCTAAGTGTCTTGCCACCCCTATGATGCCTTATTAGACAGTGTTCCTAAAGTTATTACCACCATAACAGCTAGACATGTATGCAATCTAAGGGTCATGGTGCTCAACAGTAGACATCTAACTGTCACGTTACAGTCACTCAAAGCACTCGGAGTGGATCACACATATCTGCTGTAATGGAGAGGTAGTTTGCAGCAGCAGGCAGCAGACCTGCAGTATCAGGCTATGACACATTCCACAGTTATCAGCCCTCAAGCATGGACCACACCACACCTCCACAGGTGGCGTTGTCTCCATATTCATTATGGCTAGAAACACCTCCAGACTAGTATCCCAGCATAATGCATTGGAGATACTTCTGGTACAACTGCCTTGGGATAATAGTGCAATCCAGACCATAGCCTGCTGTGGGTCCACATCTAAGTCCCTAGACTGTCAATGTACATGCCTCAACAACCTGCCATCTATGATGGTCCAGTGGAACACTGACATAGTATGAGTTGTCAACTACCCCTCCATCACCTGGGGAAAGAAGCCAAGCTCCATTACAGTGGCCTAGCACTTCTGGGATTCATTATTTCCAATGCCCTGGACCAGCTCATACTGTCCCCTGGTAGAGGATGCAACAACCTTGATCTGTATTGACTACTTAAATATGGGAGCAGATGTCAGTCCCTGCATGGTGAGATCCACACAGGCTGTAATCGACATGAAACTCAACATGTTAGCCACCCCCCCAAAAGGTAACCACCCTGCAAAACCTCTCCAAAGTTGACTTTGCAGCCATGACAACAGGGATGGATGTCTTCACTGCACCCATGGCAATGGGAAATAGCTGCATGACTGTGGAATCATACACATATGCACTGTACAAACAGGTACATGAATGCATGGTACTAGCCAGAGCCAACGGAACCCAGACACTGTACTCCAAACACTAGGAGA
The DNA here is from genome assembly GCF_019279795.1 of Protopterus annectens. Taxonomy (NCBI): domain Eukaryota; kingdom Metazoa; phylum Chordata; order Ceratodontiformes; family Protopteridae; genus Protopterus; species Protopterus annectens. The sequence continues at coordinate 1,271,392,160 of NC_056735.1, forward strand.
CAATGTGATGGTCCCCTGCCATTACTAAAGTGTACATCAGAAGGAGGACACTGTTCCAAAGAAAGGTGGTGTCCCATGACTTTTGAACTCCCTTATTAGCCTCAAGCACAACTTTGGATTCCTCATGGGATCCCCTACAGGCATCTATGACAGCAAATATGCCGTAGACAGTGACAATAATCACAACAGCCTTTGATAGTTATATCAACAACCTCCACAGCATTAAACGCAAGTGTTGCAAGTTACTGCACAATGCTAATACCTATCCTGAAACAACAGATATTGGCCACAGTTTTGGCAACACATTCAGTGCTTTACCCCTCTCCCCCCACAAGTGAAGTGCTGAGTGAATGTGTTCTCACATGCTGTATCCTGTTTCTGTTCTAGGTATCTGTGTGTCACTAGGATGTGGCCCTGCAGCAAGTCCACAGGGTATAGCAGTGTGGTAACACATCCAACATGTCATGAGCAGGGTACAGTATGTGCACAGAAATCCCGGGTCTGTAACACAATGATTGCATATTCCTCACAGATTATAGGGTTGAGGGTTGTACATAGGTATATGTTGATTTACAACATCTGCTGTAGAATGGAGAATGGTACATGTTGTGGTTTGGACATACCTCTGATAGCTAATAATCACAGCCACAGGGGATATTCATCAACCAAGAACTGCTTCCTCCTGGAGTTCACATGGTGTTAGATACTCCATACATGAAGCTTACATTACAAAAAGCCTTTTCCATGACACTACTACTACACAAGACAGCTCAGACACTCACATCATGAGCATACACACACACACACACACACACACACACACACACACACACACACACACACACACACACACACACGCACACACACACACATTTGCCAGTGCTAGGTTCATTGCTTCATAGGTGTGTAGTAGGTGAATGGGCCTGATCGGTCTACAAGGTGAACCCAAGGTTATACCCTGGCAGCAGGACACATGAACATAGTCCCCAGTGTGGCTCAGGAGTATAGTCACTGTAGTGGTCCCCAGGGTTGGGTATTGTATTCCCCATCCACTCATCCAGATTTCTATTGTGGGTGGCTAGTGATGTGCACTGTTTCACATGTATGTGATTGATATTCCATAACATGGACAGTGTCAGGGTTATGCACATGTCCCACATGCATGTTCTTTTAAGTGTGGAACTGTGCCTGAGGTCTCTAAGGCATGTTGTGTGGACAGATTGGTATCTTCAGAAGTAACATTCCTTACCTAGTTTGGTGAGACATGGCTGTGTAATTGAGGTTATGACTGCACCTACATAGACAGTATGATACAGTGATTCATTGGAGTTATTGGAGTCTGTCCATGCAGGGCATGTGTATAAGGCATGGTATTCCCTTTGTGGGGTACGTTTGCAGACTCTACAGTTGTTGCAGGTGTCCAGTGGGGAACATGGCAAAAGGGTCACTGTACACATTGATTGGGCTACTGAGGGGATGAAACAGGGTGTGATGTCCTTTTACTTGCTGGATAACATACACTCAGTCAGGAGATGTAACACATCAAAGTACTTTCTGATGTCAGTTGCACTGTTGTGGTCAACAGGCAGCTGACTGTCAACCTGTGTTCCCCATTCTGTTATAACAACATCACTGTTCAGTGTGGACTACCACCGATATATTACTTCATGTGAGCCATGTTGTTCCCAAAGGTAATGGTGGCACATCTGTTGGCATTGAGGTAATGTCCAGGGTTCTGACAACAGTCATAGGTTTCAAGTGGCCTTTGGGCGTGATGTCAACATCACATGGATTGGGAATGCTACCACCCACCTTACTGTTGTTTGCAAACATTATCAGCCAGGGTGCCTTTGTGTTCTCCTGCACATCAAAAGGGTAGATCCCAAACATGAGAGGACATGAGTCCATACCCTGTGTGACATCAGTCATGTCTGGTTATCAGTTTGACATGGAGTCCACTGTAATCACACCATGGGTACTATCTGTGTGGCAATTTGCAGGACAACTACTGATATAGTGGTTGCTGCCTAGCCAAGTGTGTTTGTGTATGATTCATTGGTGGAGAGGGGTCTCTGAGTATTATAAGGGTTGCTTATATTGTTAACTAATCCATACTGTCACATAGTTACAGCACATGGCACTACACGCTTAGGGCTGTGGATTGTCTACACCGACCTCTACAGTGTTTGACAACTGTTGGCCTTGTAATGTGGACAGCGGAACATATACTAGGTTCTCAATATAATAGTTTAGTAAAACCCACACAATCACACCAAAACAGGACAGACACACACACACACAACCACTTGCCAGTACTGAGTTTTGAACCCCTAGCTAGCTATGTATTCCTACTATAGTGTTACACATTTATCACATGTGCCATTGAGCTTATAGGATGGATGCTGTCCCAAGGTACTTTTGAGGTGAGGTACATCACCAGTCCTTGTAAATATTGGCATTGGGTGATGTAGTGGGTGAGAGATTTCACAAAATATTTACCCTACAGACACATTTACATTTGCTAGGAGTGAGATTCAAATCTCTATATTACTATGTTTTCAGACCTTTATGTTATGCATTTACCACACACACCACTGACCTGACATGGGTTAGGGTTGCCAACAGTTACTTCTAAGGTGAATGATATCTGCAGGACTGCTAAAATCAGGCACTGAGAAGTGTACTGGGTGTAAATGGGGCCAAAATCTTTAAGTTACAGACATATATATGTAGATATATGTACATGCGCACAAACACTTACAAGAAGTGAGATTCAAACCTCTCCCTATGGAGTTATGGCTACTACATTGTTCCACATTTATCACATGTGCCACAGAGCTTATAGGTAGAACAGTGTACAAACATACCTCTAAGGTGAGTGACATCAACTGCAGTGCTAAAGGAGAGGTAAGGGAAGTGTAGTGAGTGTGAATCTCCACAAAATCATGTCTTTAGAAAGATACACAAATTTTCGCACTTGCCAGGGCTGGGATTAGAACTCCTACCTAACTAGTTTGCTACACTAGAGTATTATGCAATTATCACAAGCACCACGGAGTGTATATATTGGAGAGATGTCCAAAGGTATCTTTGCAGGTGAGTGACATCAGCAGCAGTGTTAAAGGAGGGGTAAGGGAAGTGTCATGAGTGTGAATTGCCACAAAATCATGTCTCTACAAAAACACACACACTCACACTTGACAGGACCGGGATTAGAGCTCCTACTTAACTAGTTTGCTATAGTTCAGCATTACACAGTTATTACAAGTGCCACAGAGCTTACATGTTAGAGGGCTGTCCAAACGTATCTTTGCAGGTGAGTGACATTAGCAGCAGTGCTAATGGAGGGGTTAGGGAAGTGTTGTGAGTGTGAATGGCCACAAAATCAGGACTCTATAAAGACACACACACTTTCTTACACAAAGACACACATTCTCACAGTTGCCAGGACCGGGATTAGAGCTCCTACCTAACTAGTTTGCTACACTATAGTATTGTGCAGTTGTCACGATCGCCATGGAGCTTATATGTTGGAGAGCTGTCCAGAGGTATCTTTGCAGGAGAGTGACATCAGCAGAAGTGCTAAAGGTGGGCTAAGGGAAGTGTTGTGGGTGTGAATGGCCACAAAATCAGATCTCTTCAAAGACACATACACTCTCTCACAGTTGCCAGGACCAGGTTTAAAACTCCTACCTAACTAGTTTGCTACACTACACCATTACACAGTTATCCCAAGTGCCACAGCACTTATATGTTGGAGAGCTGCCCAAAGGTATCATTGAAGTTGAGTGTGATCAGCAGCAGTGCTAAAGGAGGGTATGGGAAGTGTAGTGAGTGTGAATGGCCTCAACCGCATTCATCTAGAAACACACACACACACACACACACACACACACACACACACACACACACACACACACAGACACACACACACACACACAAATAAAAACTTAAATTTGACAGGACTAAGATTACAACTGCTACATGGATACCTATTTGTACTATAGTGTTACACAGTTATCACAAGCACCACTGACACTATAGAGCTGGGGGCTAACCAAAGGTATTTCTACAGTGAATAACAGCACATCATGTGATGTAGGCCAATGGGATGTGTAGTGGATGGAACAGGCCTCATAAGAGGATTCTCTCTGTCACTGTCTGTGTCTCTCTCTTCCCCATGTCTCTGTGTGTGTATGTTTGACATATTATATTATGCTGGCCTTAGATATGTGTTAGTATTCCTATCCAGTGTGTGTGTGTGTGTGTGTGTGTGTGTGTGTGTGTGTGTGTGTGTGTGTGTGTGTGTGTGTGTGTGTGAACTTCATCTGATGAAGTTCATTTGGAATTAAATGTGAACGAAACGCGTATAAGAAGGTGTATTTCTTGGCTTTATGTCTCTGGACTTGCCTGGTATTTCTTATATATATATATATATATATATATATATATATATATATATATATATATACATATATATATATATATAACTATTGTTGTCTGTGCTGCTTGTGTAGCATGATTGGTTGTAGCATAGATGTTTGGGCTGACAGTAGACTCTTTTCATGGACCCTGATTGCAAGAAGCTATGGAATTATCAGAAGAGTTACTGGGCATCCCATAGATTTACTTAATGAGTACCAGATACCTATGCATCAATGTATTTGTGGATTGCAATAACTATGTATCAATGTATTTGTGGACTGGAATAACTATGTTCTCTGGTTCGATCCTCGGCTAGGGTGCTTTCTGTGCGGAGTCTGCATGTCCTCCCTGTGGTCGCGTGGGTTTCCTCTGGGTGCTCCGGTTTCCTCCCACATCACAAAGACATGCTGCATGTGGATTGGACACTCTAAATTGGCCCTAGGTGTGAGTGGGTGCATGTGTGTGCCTTCTGTGGGAGGTTGGGTGCCGGGCTGGCAACTCGACACCATAAAACTCCACTGCCAATCATGAGCAGACAAGGTGATCTGCTGTGGCAACCCCTAACCGGGAAAAGCCGAAAGAAGAAGAAGATGTCTTTGTGGATTGGAAACAGTATGGCATAATGTGCAGCACAAACTATGAACTGCAGGAATTAGTACATTCCATTGAGAAATGTGCACATTGGACCAAAGCACATACAGATGAACAGTAAGGTGACCAGAATTATATTAAGCAAAAAAGAAAAAGTGTGCTTATTTTCTACTTAAGTTTGAAAGGAATTAAGTAAATAATATCTTTTCATTTGCCAATTTGTCTGTGCATGTGTATTTAGAATTTATACCAAGCTCACATAATCTACCAAGCTGGTGAGCTGAAAATGATCCTTAAATGAGATACATACATATGCTGTGCATTGCCATATTGAGACATGGGATACCATAGTATTTTAGTGCTGTGCTGCAAGCATTCTTCCATCATCAATAAGCATTAAAGCACCAGACTCGCATGGAATTAACCAAACATAAGCCATGATTTTTTACCTTATAATAGTCTATAGTGGTATATAGAATTTCAATAGTTATGAGCTCTGATATTTAATTTTGTAAGGACTGGGTGATGCAGAAAAAGGTCCAAGAAATCAAAATTGCTTATTATTTTAGAGATACTAAGTAGCAGGACCCAGAGGCCTAGGGATGAGTACTGATTCTCATTTATAATTAATACTTTGTGAGAGATCACTGGCCATAAGCAATAAGCAATGTAGTCTTTCTACTGATTTTTTACATGTGGGTGTTACTCTGCATAACAAGCAGGATTAGCATATTATGGATGGGAAAAGGACAAAAGAAGGGTACTGCTTTAGCAACAAAATGCATTTATATAAGGACAGAGACCTGGGCATGCTGAAGCTAAACTAAATCTCATTAGCACTATTTTACTGAGATTGTGCTCTGTTGCCTCTTTGACATTGACTTTAATCAAAATCCCTCTGTTTACCATCATGTTTTTAGTCATTGCTTTTATTGGTTGAAGTTTGTCATATTTCTTTTTTGTTTTATGTTTGTATTAATTAATTTTGCAGTTTGTTTTTTGTATCATTGCTTGTTTTACCATTAAGCACCTCACACCAATGTACTTTAATGAAGTTAAAGTTAAAGTTAAAGCTGAAGTGGTGTGCGTCAGTTTATCTTGGCAATCAGAAGTGGCAAAGATTTATCAGATTTCTTTTTAATTTTATGAATGTAAAATTGTGATTATAACATTAAAAAAACTGTTATGTTTGTACTAATTTTAGATTTTTACAGACATAGATGGAGACACCATCATTGTTGATGTCAGTATTGAAATTATGAAAATGCTGATAGTCGTTTATGCATAGTAAACTAGCACTGTCTATAAATCAGTTTCTGTAGTAAGTACAACAGCCACCTTTTCCTCATCTAGCGATAATATTAAGTCATATAATTCCTGATTAAACTCCCAGCATTACATAGTATGAAACTGAAAGCATGAAGATGAACGTGGTCTATTAAAAAGAGAGAAAACCCTATTTGTAAAAGTAATTTCTCCAGCTTATGGAAATTATTCAGTTTCCCAGATGGCTCAAATTGCATTTATGTTTTGAGAAATGATAACTCATCTCCACCATATAATAATGGAAATGCATGTCGCCCAAAAGGAACCTTAGTTATCTAATATTACCATTTACACTGCTTGCATGTTTGCTCAGTCTATCACCAAACATTGCTGCAGGGAAAATATCAATGAAAGCTAATTTAATATCAGCTTTACAACATAGTTTTATTCATTCTTTGATATCATTTAAAATGTTTCTGAATGATGTTTTTCTGAAGTTATTGTTCCCTGCAAATATGATTACATTTGTGAACTTTTGTCTATTATTCAGTATTTTACACAGACCACTCCTGACATCACCTTGTTTACAACCCCTAAGAGAACTTACATTTTCCTTGGTGAGGAAGTTAATTCTTAATACCATTTTGGGCAGAGCTTCTAATTAACTAAGATTTATATTTTATTACTGTTAGCAGCTTCTCTGTGATTAGGTACGTATTGCTAATATGGTCATTATATGGTATTTATTCCTAATATGCTTTGCCCATGTTACTGCTTGTTAAACATTTAAGTCAGCGGATTCCATTCTTTTCAAATCCAAGTCCCCACCTTATTGGTGTATTTGTCCTCTTTCTTATATTCATATTGGATACATCCTTATTTTTGTCTGCTAATTGCAACTAATACTACCTGTAGCTTCAGCCTCATCAAATTCTAAAAGAGTTATTTTCTTACATCTGTAACTAGTGCTAGGTAAGCATTCATCTTCATCAGATTTTAAAATAAATATTTTCTTTGCTGTTGACTTTCATACCTGGGGAGAAATTCTCTTCTGTATCAACATCTCAAGTTCTAACTTTACACAATCAAATCACCTAAGTGATGCACATCCCAAAACTCAGGAAAACACAACTTTCCTTCCACAATACAAATTTTCAAAGCACAGACTTCATTAGAGGTTCTGATGTAGCATCTTTTTTGAATGCTATACAAATAAAAGAGCTGAACCAGATTTTTGGACTATAACTTATAGTTTAATTCATTAAATCATGTTGTGGAACTAAACCTGTTTATTCTGTGTGTTTTAGGATATGCTTCACTGGCGTGTTTTGAATGCATAAAGTTGTCAGTTGTACCACTCTGGTGTAGGGAGGCATGAATTGGTGGTTGAACCTCTCAAGTCCTGCTTACTCTGCCCTAATCATCCTTTACTTCAATGAAATATCATGTGATATCATTAGTATCATATAAATTGCGAGTCACACTTAAACATTGTTCAAATTTATGTCCTGTAGGTCTAAGCCCTCAGTTTGAACAGACACGTCCTTTATAAGGTAAGCGCATTTCCTACAAGTCTCAAAATATCACAAACGAACATACTACAGACTGAGCTCCTGCTGAGGAAATCATCGAGACCAATTTTGTTAAAGGGATCCATAGTCCACAGTCCAATCTTGTCAACAGCAATCAGGTCTGCTGACACTGACGTTGTAAAATCTGTTTTCTCCTATTTTAAGAAAGCAAAGAGGTACAGATAAAGTATAAAATCCAAGTGAAGTACCATAGCAGATGAAAACAGTCTTTAAAATACAATAAGCAATAAACAGATTACTAATGAAGATAAGACAAATGAATGGCATCAGATGTGATATTAAAATATCCAGTGTATTAATCTCAAAAAAATAAATATAAAATATCTATCTATATATCTGTCTATAGCTCTTACTCACTTTCTCTCTCTCTCTCTCTCTATATGTATATATATATATATATATATATATATATATATATATATATATATATATATATGTATGTATATATGTATGTATATATATATTTGTGTGTGTTATTTGCACTCCTTCAATAGGGCGGCCACAGTGGTGCAGCAGTTAGCATTGCCACCTCACAGCAAGTGGTTTCCTGGTTTGATTCTCAGTTGGGGTGCCTTCTGTGTGGAGTCTGCATGTCCTCCCTGTGGTCGCATGGGTTTCCTCCGGGTGCTCCGGTTTCCTCCCACATCCCAAAGACATATAGGTGGATTGGACACTCTAAATTGGCCCTAGGTGTGAATGTGTGCATGTGTGCCTTCTGTGATAGGCTGGGTGCCGGGCTGGCAACTCGACACCATAAAACTCCACTGCCAATCATGAGCAGACAGATGATCTGCTGTGGCGACCCCTAACCAGGAAAAGCCGAAAGAAGAAGATTTGCACTCCTTCAATAGAACTCCTCTGTGTATTTATGTGTTTTTCAGCCTTTTAACTCTTAACACTCTAACAAAAGGTAGTGAAAAAGACATACTTAAAAAATGTTAATTGCAAAGCCATAACATAGACATGCATTTATTTTATTTAGTTATTTATTTATTTATGTATTTATAAGGAAAATCCGATTGGGCACAAATTTATATTGATATTCCCAAACATTAAATTTACAGGCCTTGTACTGAGACTTTACAGATAGAAGAGTGGTATATAAAAAAGGGTAGAAGTAATTTAAGAAATACAACAGTGAGGTATTAGAGGACATAAACAAGTCTGAATGTTAACTGAGGAGTAATGATAGGATAGTAATTTGGTTGTGCTAATTAAAAGTAGGTTTAGTAGTTTAAAAAGTACAATAAAGTGAGGTGCTTTAAATTGACAAGAAAGATGATGAAGGGTGTTAAAGAGCTTTGTCCCAGATGATGAGGTACCTCAAGCAAGTATCTGCAATGCAGACAGCCCATATAACAGGCAATAGGAATTAACTAAACAGCAAGTTAAAACTTCCTTAAATGTGGATCAAAGAAAAAAGATATACCATTAAAAGGTAAAATTTCAGTCTATCATTATTGTCATTTGTTTTGAAGTTTGCCATTGTAACATCTACCTCCACATGTACAGATGTATGACATGATGGCATACATTACAAGAAGATGAAAATGTGTTAATGTCTTTAAAGTAAAAAGTTACACTAAGTGCAATCTCTAAATCAGTGCCATTATTTATTTTTATGAGCATTTTACTTAAAAATGATAAACAGTTTAAGTGGTACTGCCATATATATATATATATATATATATATATATATATATATATATATATATATATATATATATATATATTGGCAGATACCAGCAGCATCTCTATATAAGTATTAGACGTGGTTTGCCAGGTCCGGTGACCCCCCCCACACACACACACACAACACACACACACACACACACACACACACACACACACACACACACACACACACACACACACACACACACACACACACACACACACACACACACACACACACACACACACACACACACACACACACACACACACCTTCCAACATTGTATATGCTTGCTAACCTTAACTCTGCTTCAAACCCAAACCCTACATTTATAAAATACACTTTCCTTAACAGTTTCACTTTCAATCAGATAATGTCTGAAATTACAGTGTTGACATAGGAAATTCTAATTTGATTACTTTCTCCTTCTGTGGGCATCAAAGCACTATAACTGCAGTCATCTCAGGTCACAGTGTGCATTCTCCCTGCCCTTATATCAGCTTTGGCACATCACTTTCCATAATTATTATAAGATTTCATACTCTCCTTGTATTTATTTTACTCACAGCACATTCAAACACATTACTTCCTGCAGGTATTCCTCCAAGTACTAGCCAGTTTTCTTTAAACATGTGTATTTTACAAACTGATTGATATCTGCAACATGAGGTCAATCGTCACAGTGCAGAAGCCAGTTGGGTTGTTTTATTCCTTAAATGATGCTGATGACCTGTTCTTGTCATTTGTTGGGGGGGGGGTTAATTCTGTCAATGCTGTGTCCTACATTTCTTTCTTTATTCTGTAATTTTTAGGATCTTCGAAGGCACAGGAGCAGCAGCCCAGACATTACTAAAGCAGGATTCATTTATTTGGAGTAAGATTTCATTATATATTTTTTTGTTTGTTTTGTAATTATTTTCCATGTGTTAGTAGCTTCTTTTCATGCGCAATTAATTTCTATTCCTTGTGACTCGAATTTATGGAAGTTCAGAGTGTTTTCCTTGTGGGTATTTTATATATAAAGTGATTTAATTCACTCAATTCTGGATGCTTAGGTTTTCAGTCAACATGTTCATGTAAGTAAGGATACCAGAGGAGAATGGGCAGAACTTTGTGCATCTGTCTGTTGTTGCCCACAGTCACAAGACAAGTACAAGTAGTAGTAGCCCATTAATCAAAAGATAAGAGGAGGGGAGGCCACTGTTAGTCATGACGGAATAAAATATAAGCACTACTGTGAAGAGAGGTGAAGGCTGACAGCCTAGCCAAATAGAATTCAGTAGATAATTCTGTAATTTGTAAATATTAATGTAAGCCACAGGCTTGTTCTCTTAAATGTGAAAAGACTGCATTGGATATTGAACTGCAAAAATGTAACAACAGTACAATCTGCTGTCAATTCTTTGATGTCAAAATTCAGAGCCAATATGTCTAGAGGGAGGCATCCTGCCTATTGTTTTAAGACCAGAGTTAATGGCTAGAATTTGCATGTATAGCTGTCCTTTATTGCTCTGGTTTCTGACCAGGTGTAAAGAATGTAAATGTAGTTTCTGTTAGCCTGGGAACACCAGAGAAGTGCTGAGAATTATGTCATGTGAAACAGCTCTGTGTTATAGAATCAGAGAGCTCTGACATTTTGTCTTGAGGACATCCAGCATCAACAGCACTGTCTTGCTCTTTTTTAATTTATTTTAGAACTGTGTTTTCTCTTAGATATAGCTAGGAAATAGGAAGATCAGATTAGTTTCTTTTTCTGTGATGTCAGAACTTTTCTGCGGTATTATTTTAAGTATTTCTCTGGGATCTCTGAACTTTTGACTAGCACTGTGTAGTAAGAAGTATTGTCTTGTGTTTTTATTATTTATTGTTAAATATTTTTAAATCTTTCAACTGTGGCTGTTTTATGAGAGTTAATTTAAGCTTTAGAGTACATTGCAATATATAGTGATACTGTACCAGGTCACTCTAATAAGCCTTGACTGTTCAGATCTGTGTATTGGACAAGTTTAGCATTTGGGATGTATTGATAGAAGTCGTTAATAAAAATGTTGAATAGTAAGGGGCACAATATGGAGCCTTGAGGAACCCCTGTTGGAGTATGCAGGAAAGAAGAAGTACAGTTGTTCTACTTGACAGCTTGTTCCCTAGCTGATAGGTAGCTGGTGAACCACTTGATGGAAGAAGAGGAAAGGTTGAGATGGGAGAGCTTGGAAAGGAGGAGCTTATGGGAGACAGTATCAAAGGCCTTAGATAAGTTGAGGAGGAAGGTAGAAACTATGTTACCAGCATCCCGGGCAGAGTTGATGATTTTGAAGAAGGAAAAGAGGGCAGTGGTGGAGCTATGTCCTGGTCTAAACCCATGTTGTGTTGGAGTCAATAGTTGGTTGTCAAGCGGGTAAGATAAAAGTTGCAGGTGGGTAAATTTTTCCAGGATCTTAGAGATAGGGGGCAGGATAACTATTGGACAAAAGTTGGAGATTGTAAAGTTGCTACCTCCTTTGTGGAGGGGGATGATGAAGGCATTTTTCCAGAGGAGTGGTACGTAGGACTCTTGGATGGAGCAGTTTATTAGGATGGAGATGGGAAGAGCTATGCCATCAGCAGCTAATTTGAGAAAGTTGGATGGGATGTTATCTGGGGCATTAGAACAAGGTTTTAGTTTTAGTAGGAGTTTTTTTATAGAATGGGTAGGACTAGATTTGAGAGCGAAAGGAGAGGACTGAGTGTTATTGAATGTTGAAGCTGTAGTTTTGGATGTGTTGGAGATGTTATTAGGGAAAGAAGATGTTGGTTTAGCAATAGTATCAATGAAAAAGGAGTTGAATTGGGTAGCTAGGATGAGGTCAGGAGAGTCTGGGTTAGGGCAGGGGTTCTCTTTCTTGCCTGGACAAAGAATCGATGAGATGCTACTCCAGAATTTTTTTGGGTTGGTTCTATGGTTGTTTTGAAGTTTAAGATAGTAGGATTTACAGTCAATAGCTATTTGTTTTTTTTACTTGATTTCGTAGTTGCTTGTATTCGGTAAGGGAATTAGGAGTTTTGAATTTTTGATAGTATTTCCAAGTATTGTCTCGGAGATGCATATGGATTTTTGTTTCTTTAGTTAGCCAGGGGACAGTTTTGGATCTTATTCTTTTAGTTTTACAGGGGGCAAAGCGGTTAAGCAAATCAGAGAAAACTGTATTAAAGTGTGAGACTGCAGCACCCAAGGGAAGGGACTTTAGAGGGTTCCGGTTTATGTGTTTTAAGGCACTGAAGAAGGTTTAAGGGTTGAAGTTTCTTAAGGTTGTGATATATTTGTGCTGCAGGAGCAGGGAAGAAGGGGAACTGTATGCAAAGGCAGGGAGATGGTCGCTAATAGAGTCAGGAAGAGTGCCACTTTCAGAAATTCTGTTAGGATGGGAGACTAGTATTGATTCAATTATGCTACCTGTGGAATTATCCTTATTTGGTCTAGATGGAGATTTGATTAGCTGTGTGAATTGATATAGGTTAATACTTTCAGTAGGGGTTGATGAGTGAATGGATGACCAGTTAATATTCACATCACCTAGGATTATTGTTTCATTTCTTATGTTTGTGGTAAACTAGGAGAGAATATCTTCCAGAACTGGGATATTATTGCCTGGTGGTATGTACAGGGTTGCAATGCACAAACTTTTATTGATGTTCATTTTTAGAAGGGCCAAGGTTAGCTCAGCAGTGGCAAATTGGGTTATGGGTGTAGTATGGGGTTTTACTGTTAAGGAGGAGGAGAAAAGTAGGGCTACTCCACCACCTTTATTTTGGGATCTATCATTTCTTATGAGTTTATAGTTGGGAGGTATTATTTCAGTGTCTTTTATATGTGGCTTTAGCCAGCTTTCTGAGATAGAGAAAATGTCAGGTTTGTTATGGAGGATCCAGGCATGAAAATCAGGTATTTTATTACAGAGGCTTCTGGCATTAATTGTAGCTAAGAGTAGGGATATGATGAGAGGGGGTGAAACATTTATGTTTTGGTTTAGAGGATAAGGTTTGAGATGGACCTGGGTTAGGGTGTACATCACCACAGAGGAGGAGGAGGAGGAAGATTAGTTTACAGTAAAGTAAAGAAAGGTATTTGTGTTCTAAGGGGTTATAGGTTAGGTTTTTAGAGCTTGTGGAGTCTAGCTTGAAGGGTATGGGAAGAGGTCTACTGAGAGAGAGGATGAGTTTCCTTTTAAAGAGGAGAGATTCATTATGGTTGTAGAGATGAGGAGAGATTAGGGCTATGGATGGGTATTCTTTTTTGATGTATATTGATGTAGTTTGTAGGGAAGGAGAATAATGGAATTGGGGGAAGTTATTGAGGTAGAGTAGGTAGAAGAGAAGAAGAGATTGCAGTAAAGAAAGTAGGACATATGAAGGTCTTGTTTGTATGACAGATGTAGGGTACATTAAGAGAGGGGGATGTTTAGGAGAAGATTGAGGAAAAATTAGTCACACATAGTCAGATGCTTACCGCATGCCTAGGACAGATGAGGCCCTAGAGCAGCTGGGTGGGGCTAAGTATCTTACAACTATTGCTCTTACCAATGGTTACTGCCAGGTGCCCTTGACTCACAGTGATAGAGAGACGTCAGCCTTTGTGACTCCTTTTGGCTTGTATAAGTTCACAAAGATGCCCCCTTTGAAATGAAAAATGCCCCAGCAACTTTCCAGAGGCAGGTAGATCATATTCTAGCAGGAGCAGGAAAGTTTGCCCTTGCTTACCTAGATGATATTGCCATCTACAGCCATTCCTTGCAAGAACTCCTTCAACATGTCAGGGAGGTGCTGGGCAGACTATAGAGAGCAGAGTTGAACATTAAGCCGAGTAAATGTCAGGTGGGTATGTCAGAGGTCTCCTACCTGGGACATAGAGTGGGGAGATGTAAGATCAGGCCAGAACCTGCCAAAGTAGAAGCCATTCAGGCATGGCCTACACCTGTTACTAAAAAGCAGGTGAGGGCAACCTCAGGGACAGCAGAGTGTTACAGAAAGTTCATCCCCAGTTATAGTACCATAGCTGCTCTCCTCATAGACCTGACAAGGAAGAACAGCCAGATAAGGTAGTGTGGACCCCAGCATGTGAGCAGGCATTCCAGTAGCTTAAGGAAGCTTTGGGAGGACCCCCTGTGTTAGCCAATCCAGATTACAGAAAGAATTTATTGTGCAGGTGGATGCTTCAAACCATGGTGTGGGGGCTGTACTTAGCCAGATTTCTTCAGAGGCTTATCTCAGTCCCAATGGTTTATCTTAGTCATAGGCTCCAACCCAGGGATGAATGCTATGCAGCTTGTAGAAAGGGAATGTATAGCCATCGTGTGGGAACTGCAGAAACTTCAACCTTATCTGTATGGAAGAAAATTCACTGCAGTGACAGATCACAACCCCCAACATGGTTAAACAAAGCCAGCCAGCAAAATGCCAAGTTGCTAAGATGGAGCCTATGGTTGCAAGCATATATGTCAGTGCAGCACCACAGTGGGATTAGCAATACCAGTGCAAGTGGACTCTCAAGACAGGGAATGGGGTACGGTATACTCAGACAGACCTAACCCTCTCAAGCAGTGTTTCTCAAGCATCACTTGGAAAACTAGCTTGAGTTCTCCAGGGGGCTAGATGTGTGAAGATAAGTGAAGGCTGACAGCCTAGCCAGATAGAATTCTGTAGATAATTCTGTCATTTTTAAATATTAATGTAAGCCACAGGCTTGTTTTCTTAAATGTGAAAAGACTGCATTGGATATTTAATTGCAAAAATGTAACAACAGTGCACTCTGCTGTAATAAAGCTGATAAGTCAAATTTTTGTGTCAAAATTCAGAGCTGATATGTCTAGTGGGAGGCATCCTGCCTATTGTTTTAAGACCAGAGTTAATGCTAGAATTTGCATGTATAAATGTCCTTTATTGCTCTGGTTTCTGACCAGTTGTAAAGAATGTAAATGTAGTTTCTGTTAGCCTGGGAACACCAGAGAAGTGTGAAGAATGATGTCATGTGAAGCAGCTCTGTGTCATCAATTTAAAGAGAGAGAATCAGAGAGCTCTGGCATTTTGTCTTGAGGACATCCAACATCACCAGCACTGTCTTGCTCTTTATGTAAGTTTATTTTAGAACTGTGTTTTCTCTTAGTTATAACTAGGAAATAGGAAGATTAGACTAGTTTGTTTTTCTGTGATGTCAGAACTTTTCTACAGTATTATTTTAAGTATTTCTCTGTGATTCTGAACTTCTGACTAGCACTTTGTAGTAAGAAGTATTGTCTTGTGTTTTTATTATTTATTATTAAATATTTTTTAAACCTTTCTATTGTGGCTTTTTTATGTAGAGTTAATTTAAACTATGGAGTACATTGCATGTATATAGTAATACTGTACCAAGTCACTCTTATAAGCCTTGACTGTTCACTCACACTTACCATTTGGATAATAATATTGCACAGTAATAATTGGACACCCTTTCAGAAGGGCCTTTGAGTAGCTGGATATTAGTGGGTGGTTGCAGCTGGTACTACCTTTTAGACTGGGTAGAAAAGTGGCACAGCTGGAGAATCTGTGCCTGCCTTCTCCAGGAGTGTATGTGTAGTTGTATATAAATCTTATCTCAAAGTGTGTGTGTCAGCTACTTGGGCAGGGACATGCAGCACTGGTTGGACAGAGAGTGTGCTGGAGGTTTTAGCTTGCCCACTAGTCTCAGATCTGGACCCTATAGCTGTGCCCATGGGGAGTCATATTGGGGACCTGGAGAGAAAGGGAGAGATCAGCCCCAGACTGACTGTGATCTCTGTGTGCTCTTAAGGGAAATTGTACTTTACTTTGTGTGTATTTATTGTCCTTTCATAGGTTCATAGGTTCATAGGTAGGTACTAGGCTATCGGCCCAAGGGCCTATGTAGGCCTAGCCAACAAGGTTCCCTGGCTTACGCCACCCAGGAAAGTTATTTTCCTGTGCCACTGATGAGCAGAGACACAGAAGTGATCCCCGGGGTGTATTTCCTATTTCCCATCCACTCATCAAGATTTTTCTTGAAGAGTGCTAATGAAGAACTTTGCTTGACATAGATGGGTAGCCTGTTCCAGAGTATGGGAAGCCCCTGGGATAGGAATCTATCCCTCCAGCTTGTCCTGTTTATTGTGGTGACAAGGTTTAGGTCCCTAGGGCATGTAGCTCAGAGGGATTGGGATTTCTTTAGGTGTAGCATGTCCAACAGCTCTGGGTTTGACATAGCTTTATATAATAGGCAGAGATCACCTCTGAGTAGGCGATATGCTACGGAGTAAAGCTGGAGTTTTTTGAGGCGGTCAATGTAGGGCATTTGTTTGAGTCCAGTAATCCTCTTTGTGATGTACTTCTGTGGCCTTTCCAGCTGCTGCAGATGTCTTGTGAGGTACATTCCAAAAGGGGCGTTGTACTCTATAATGAGTCTAATGAGTGATGAGTAGAGGGTAATGATGGCCTCTTTTTTCCTGGACGAGAACCCTTTTATGATGAGGTGTGCCATGTAGAAGGACTTCCTGACTACTGTGGCGATGTGACTATCAAAGGAAAGACTACTGTCCACCTGGGTCCCAAGGTCTCTTATCATGCATTCGGTGTTAAGTAGATTGCTGCCTATGTGGTAGTTCATGGGTACAGAGTTTTTACCAAAGGGGATGACCCTGCACTTTTTGGCATTGAGCTGGAGGCCATGGCTCTGACACCAGGCATCTGTCTCAGAGAGGCCCTTCTGTAGGATGTTCACATCATTTGGGAACTTGACTATGGCTCCTAGTTTGCAGTCATCTGTGAACTTCGTTATCCAGAGGCCTTCTGTGTTAGCCTAAACTTCAAAGAAGTAGATACCAAACAGGAGCGGTCCCAGGACGGAACCCTGTGGTTCTCCACTTGTCACTGGTTTGAGGTCAGATTTGGAGTCTGCAACTTTTACAGTGTGGGTTCTGTCAGTAAGCCAGTTGGCAACCCATCTTGTGACGTAGGGATTCATGCCTAGTTTATTGAGTTTAGCTATAATTCCAGAATGGGGGATGGTGTCGAAAGCCTTGGCGAGGTCAAGATAGGCTGTGTGAACCACTTTACCCTCATCTACGGCTTTAGTGACTGCGTCAAAGAAGTCGATCAGGTTCAAGAGGCATGATCTGCCTTTCACAAACCCAAACTGGGTGGGATCCAGAGTATGGAGGTTACCAATGTCTAATTTTATGAGTTTCATGATGATACATTCCATGGCTTTGCAGATCAGGCTCATCAGGCTAATAGGTCTATAGTTCCCAGGATCAGTGGTGGCTCCCCCTTTTTGGAGTGGGATAACTGTTGCTGTGCGCCATTCAGTGGGCACAAAGCCTGATGCGAGGCTATTATTGAACATGGTGCTTAAGTGGGGAGCCAGTTTGTTCTGAAGTTTGTGTAAAACTCAGCCTGGGATGTTGTCCGGTCCCATGGATTCTGTGTTTTTGGCTTTAGAGAGTGCAGCTTTTACCTGTGTAGTTGTGATTACAGGGACTCTGCATTCTTCCTGTATAGATATGGGCTCTTTAGGGGTTGATGGGTGGTAAAGTTAGCACTGAACCTATCTGTCAGGATGTTGGCAATATCAGTTGGTTCTGCAATTTTCGTGCCTTTCTGCTGTAACTCAGAGCAGATCTGGGTGTTGCCATTGAGATTCTTGACATAGCTATAGAATGCTTTGTGGTTGTCCTTGGAATTAATGGCAATTTTATTTTCGTAGCTAGCTTTGGAGGATCTTATAAGGGATCTCAGCTTCTAACTGAAGCTGACCAGGGAGCTCCTCCACTCATGGGATTTTACTCTCTTTTGCAACAGTTTCTTCCTTCTGTTGTACAGTTTGTTTATGGCAGGGGACCACCAGATTGGCTTCCTTTTGTGGAGGATAGCGTCTTGGTTCTGTTTGCGATAGCACGATCTATGCACTCATGTAGGTGCTTATAGAGAGCATTTGTGTAGGATTCAGCAGTTGTAACTGTATTGTCCATCTGCATGGGTGTCATGAAGTTCACTACTTCTGTCTTAAGAAGCATTAAGTTGGCTTTGGAGAAATTTCTTACTGTGGTTTCCTTAATGAGGGGTGGGGGTGGGATGTGGATATCGAGGGTGATTAGCTTATGGTCGGATCGGACCAACGAGGAGTTGACTTCAGGTGTGGAACACCAGTCACTCATGTTGGTAATGACTAGGTCTAGGATATTGTTGCCCCTGGCGGGGGTGTGGATAAGTTGATCTAGGTCATTGGAGTTTATGAATTCCAGAAAGCGTTGCACTAAGGAGTTAGTTCATGAGTAGTTTTCCCAGTTAATGGTGGGGTAGCTGAAGTCGCCCATTATTAGGGTGTTTGGTTGAACCCTAATATTTTCCAGTACATCAAGAAAAGAGGAGTGGGAATCCTGGGGCATGGTGGGGGATCTGTAGCAAGCTACAATTTGGATTGCAGTTTTGCCAAGAGTTAGTTGCACTTGGATAACCTCAGACGCATTATGCTGAGCAGCTAGCCTGGAGGTGTGGATATCCTTAATGAATATGGACACACCCCCACCTTTGGTGTTTCGGTCCAGGTGAGATGGCGGAAAAGTGTGGTATGAGTTATAGCCTGGTAGTGCAGGGGTGCTCTCTGGAGCCTTGAAGCAGGTCACAGTCACTGCACAGATATCAATGTTCTCCATTTTAAGGAGTGCCTCGAGTGAGTGCATTTTGAAATTTAGACTTCTAGCACTTTGTAGCATTACCCTCAGTTTTTGCTTACCTGTTCCTGTTATGGTGGTGAATTTGTTACTTGAACCCTGCCTAAAAAAGGCACTATAGGAGCAGCAAGAGCCTTAGCCAGTATCCGGAATCCTAGGGGTGACAGGTATAAGCCATCTGTGGCAAAGCATTGTGGTCTGTCGACCATGTCATCCCAAGCAGACAGATACTGGATCTCCTTTGAATGACACCAGAAGCTTAGCCAATTGTTAAAATCAATCATTTTGTCCTTGTACTGCGGTATCATTCTGGGCGATGGCAGAATGCTACTCAGGGTTAGGGTCATACCTGCCTGGGCTACAAATCGCAGAGCTCTTCCATGTCTCTTTTCATGTAGTCCAGGGAGGTACATCTCAGGTCATTCACACCAACATGGACAATGACAGAGTCATAGTTGTACTTGTTGTGGAGTGACCTGAGTGCATGGGTTATGTGGCAGATCCTGGCACCCGACAGGCAGCTGACAGTAACCTTCTCCTTGTTTAGCCTGGTGAGTGGGACATCAGTGTGCCTGACTATAGAGTCACCTATTAATCCAGAAAAAGCACACACTGCACCAAATGATGAATTTCAGGTAGTCATCCAATAGAGGCTGTCCAATTCAAAAATCCACAAGTCTCAGCCGTTCACTTCAACAATTTATTAAAAAACACACAGCACAAAAGATATCGGCTTAAGTGCTTTCATCTCTTATCCAGAGACTTCATCAGAATCAAATACCTTAGTGTTAAAATCACTTCATAGCATCTTTTTCTGCATTCTGTCTCTCTTTCTTAATTTGTCTGTTCCTTCCTTAACAGCATTATACTCAGCGTTCCTACCATAAGGTGCAACTGAACTCCGTTGAACTTTCCCCTTCCAGAATACTTTGTATAACACATATTATTTAAAACAGGAGCCTTTCTCCAGTTGGGAATTCAATACTTTCAACATGTATTTCTTCAGAACAATGCAGAGGCACACTTTATCCATTTACTTGTTTAGTCTCTGTCAATGACTAGCTAGGCTTTGCAGTCTTAACCTAAAAACATCATAAATGTCCTATACTTATTCTCTGCCAAATTAACATTCTTTTTTATCTAGCTTTTGAAGGAAACCATCTTTTTGATAAAGACTTTAAAACATTCCCTTTAGAAAAAAAACACTTATAGTATAAACTATAAAACCAAAAAAATATAATCAGCTCTGTATATTTGCAGATCAGACTCTCGGAACAGTGAGACAACAGATATCTAAGCAACAAATGCTATAATAAAGAAAACTATACTCAGCTCTATATATTTGCAGATAGTCTTGTAAGGCTGTCTCTCAGAACACAGGTTCCAATTTAAATGCAGGCTGTTATTAACAGGTCAGATTAAGGGAACCTTGAGTTAGGTAACACACAAGCCATAAAAGCCAGTTATATCAGCTGAAGACAAGGCAGAAAATGGGGGTGGGGGGTGGGAAGACAGTTTCAGCAGAGATTTGAGCAACCACTAATTGTATAAACTATAAAACCAAAAAAATATACTCAGCTCTGTATATTTGCAGATCAGACTCTCAAAACAGTGAGACAACAGATATCTAAGCAACAAACTCTATAATAAAGAAAACTATACTCAGCTCTGTATATTTGCAGATAGTCTTGTAAGGCTGTCTCTCAGAACACAGGTTCCAGTTTCCCTATATGGACACTCCTCACTGGTGTTAGTGATGAGGACTGAGGCTCCTTGGTTGCTGGGCCAGTGCAAGGGTGTCACAACTACTTCATAAGAGAATACCAATGCAATCTGTGCTGCACCTTCATTGATAAGGGATCTGATGGCTAAATGGCTGGAGAAGTAGAGTAGAGTAGAGTCATCCCTTTTGTTTGACATAAAAATAACATTAGTTTATTTTTATTTGTAGGTAGGAGTATTTTCCATTTCTCTATCAAGCCTTTATTTTTGTAAAGGCGTGCTGTAAGTCATCTTGTAACTATGTAGAGAGCACGCATATCAATGTTGAGTCATCTGCATATTTTGTATGTTTTTTATTTATATAAATAAATTATAGAATAAAGTCTGAAAACCCAGCCAGTGAAAATATTTTTGCTATATTTTATGACAAACTTTATGGCGCTTCCAAGACTTTATCAATTGATGAAATGGTTTATGAATCTATCAATTCATAGACAATATAGGATGCTTTCAGACAATTTGATAATAATATTGCATAAAGTAATAATTATAATAATAACTTGAACTAGAAAGTGCTTATAAATGTAAGTCATCCAGGGGAATCATGCTGTCATTTGTATCTTGCTCTTTGCCCTTTTTCACCTCTTGCCTGACCTTCAATGCACATGATGGTGGTTTTGTAATGAATCCTCTCTACACAACTGTATAATTTTATGAAGTTGTGAAAAGCCTCTACTGTCTAAAAGAAGAAGTGCAAATTGTTGTCATTCACTGTATGTCCCACCTGCATCTGGTGTCAATGATATTTTTCTCATTCTTACTACCCAAGGGCTTGTATATTTCACAACTAGAATGTCTCATGCCATGCTAGCAGTGATGTTGCTGAAGTGTATCTGAAAGAAATATTGCTGCCTCTGTATGGATCAGACCGTGCCATTTCTCATGGCTTATAGCCTCTTAGCTTTGATTCCAGCATACATTTTCTGTATGTTAAAGTTTGCAAAGATAATGTACTGGTCACCCCATTAGGCTTGCAGTCAGTATACATGGACGCGTCAGCTAAGTTATCCATGCATGCTTATACTGAATGTGTTGCTCCATTATATTTTAACTCTGAGAACTAAGGACCCAGTTATCCATATAATTTAACTACTATCCACCAATTGTTTGTTTTCTCTAGATGTGTTGAGCACAGGCCTTTTGGCTATGTTTCCAGCATAATTTACTGATGTCAAAGTTTAGAAAGATGTTCAGAAGTAAAATATGTATATTAGCATAATTATCATATTTCAGTACATATCTCTGGCATTGTGCACTTGGTCAGGCTGTGATTTGGTATTTAGATGGCCATTCATCAGAGAGGTCATGAATGGCCCCTTATACCAATAGAGTACTTATTACCACATACATTATAATGTTTTTCCTGGAAATATTGTGAATGGATGAAACGTGTCAATAACTATATTGATAACTTGAACCATTAGTTGATTACATGGCACTTCATGTTATCAAATGAAAAGTAACATAATGCTACAAAAGTTGTCACTGATACCAGCTGTTTGCATACTACCATTCTGTAGCTATTCAAACTGTTCAATGGAAAGACAATAGTAAAAGTAAAAGTCACATATTTTGACCTTGTGCTGTGAAAACAGGGTTCTCCAGAGAAAACACAGATACTGTGATAGATGGGGTCTATATTACAAGATCAAAACATTAGATAATCGAATAACTGAAGATCGATCTAGTAATATCGAAAGCTAAAAACCTTGAATGGCCGATTTAATGCAGGGAAACACTTCCTTTGGCCTCATGAAAAAAAAAAGAAAAAACTTTTAATCCCAAATCAAGTGGGGCTGTGCCCCCCACACCTACCCTAACTAAATATACCAACTCTGAGATTGCTCCAAATTGGATAAAATGGCATAATCCACGTAACGGCCAAGGGAAGTGTTTCCCTGCATTAAATTGGCCATTTGAGGTTTTTAGCTTTCGATATTATGAGATTGATCTTTACTTATTCGATTAACTAAAGTTTCAGTCTTGTAATATAGACCCGATAGATAGAAGGCAGATGAAGAAGACAGTAAAGACAGAGGCTAAGATGGCAGACAATATTACTGAAACATGAATATAGAGCTAAAAGAAACAGTTTTTCACAAACAGGCCTGGAGTACAAAATTCCTTGAGTCCATGAATAGTTGGACTCAACTAAATGACTAAACAACAACACAAACAACTAATAGGTCATTCTGATGTTGCTGCTAGACTATGCTTCATGTCACTCTGTATTTTCTGCTCATTTACAGAAACTTATCTAACAACAGGTATATAGCGGCATATAAAAAAAACTGTTTCTTTTTTAGTTTATTTTATTTAACAGTTTATCCTTTCGCTGTCTGTGGCCAAAAATTTCCTATTTAAAAACATGCCACATTTGGTTCATAACATCTGAAATTCCTTTTGTTCATTGGGTTTATTGAAATATGGGCTTTTATTGCATGTATTATTTTCTTCTGTTATCTTCCTGCCACATATTTTTTTGTGGACTTGTGTAGTTCCTCCTGTCTTCATTGCCAGCATTTTCATTCCTATTTTCTTCCTCTTAATGAGGCCCCATTTGAAAGAAAACCGATGTCTTATATATACTTGTAAATTATATGGGATAAAGAATTATATTTATAAAGATACCAACTATAAGCAACCAGTTATTACTATATATTTTTTTATTTTATTTATGAGTGTATGCAGGTATACATGTAATTTATTTATTAGGATTGTCCATTTGGGTATAAGTTGTTTCAGTGGAGCCCCTGGGGAAAAGCTGCAAGTATAAATACATGTACAAAAGGTATAAAATACAGATAAGAAAAATTACAATAACTTTAAACAATTTAACAGAGCAAATGCAGATAGAGCAAATAGTAAAACATCAACACAGTTTTATAAAAGACAGCAGAACATATTAATAGATAAAACGCTGTAAGTCTTAAATAAATTTTAATATATGAGCATACATGTATTACAAGCTATTGTGACAAAGGGAAATACTGCCAACACAGTTTTCTGGAATTTTGTTAATAATATGTCATTGGTGAATATCGAAATGATTTGTGTAAGATGCTTGTGTTACAACTGTATTAGAACTGTATGTTATGTGTATATCAAACTGCTGGTACCAAAGTGTGTGCTGAAAAGGGTTTGTAAACTACTAAGCGTAAAAATGTAACTACATTGTACCCTGCAGGAAAAGAACAGAAATGTACATATACCATTGTAACTGTTTAAATGTATCTATTTTAACAATGGAAACTGGAACACAGGTAAAAATAGCTGAAATTGAATTACTTATTACTTATGGCCAGGTCATAAAAAAGATATTATCTTTTGTTTCAGTGCAGCAACAGACACAATGTCTTGGAAGTGTTTTATTGTTTTATGATTTCCAGCATCTGTAAAGATCTGAGGGAAAGCCCTTTGCATATATTTTCACAGGTAGTTGCTATATACTGCTAGCTTTCAGCAGTAGGGGCTTTACCTGGGATAGAGTCAGATGACAAGAAATTATGTCATTCTGCAAGCTCTCCCAGCAGTAATATTTCCGATATTAATTT
This sequence comes from Protopterus annectens, assembly GCF_019279795.1. Taxonomy (NCBI): domain Eukaryota; kingdom Metazoa; phylum Chordata; order Ceratodontiformes; family Protopteridae; genus Protopterus; species Protopterus annectens. The sequence goes on from NC_056735.1 coordinate 1,271,416,741, forward strand.
AAGAGCTCTCTGAGAGAGACTAGGCATTCTGTATTCTGTCTTTGACTTGACAAAATCAGCTAGAGGATCTATTCACCACATCTGCCTTACTTATTTGAGACTGTCCTGCAATACTGTTTTAAATATTTCCTGTGATTTTAAACTGTGATGTTACTATAAAGGTATATTTAGTATTGTCTTGTTTTTTTATTATTTATTATTAAATATATTTAAACCTTTCATTGTGGCTAGTCTGTCTAGACATAGTTAAGCTCTGAGACTACTTGCATATTTATTTGGTAACACTGTATAGGCCACTCCTAATAGCCTTGCCCTTGGTCAAACTACCATTTGTATTGATAGTAACATTACACAATAAGATTTGACACCCTTTGTTAAGGGCCTTAAAGTAGCTGATAAAGAGTTGTCTGGTGACAGTAATAACTTCCTTAAAGTCTGGGCAGAAGGGGGCATAGCTAGTAAACCTGTGCCAGCCATTCCTATGTGTGGCTCTGTGTGTAAACTAATCTCCAAAAGAGTGTGTGTCAGCTACTTGGGCAGGGACACGAAGCACTGGTTGGACAGAGAGAGTGTTGGAGGTTTAAGCTTGACCACTCAGCTGAGATCTTAACTCAATAGCTGTTCCAGTGGGGAGTCTTATTGGGGATCTGGAGAAAGAGGGAGAAACCAGCCTCCGACTGACTGTGGTCTCTGTGTGCTCTTAAGGGAAATTACACAATGCAGAAAGCTGTATCTGGGACTACTGTGTATGTATCTATTATGCTCCCAGTGTATATCCCCCACTGGTGCTAGTGGTGAGGACTGAGGCTCCTTGATTACTGGATCAGTGGTGGGGCATCATGGAGACAAGATGCAAAATACTACCTTAATGGTATATTGCATTCTCAGATATGAGTAGAAAAGCAAATCAGTATATTTATGAATAAGCCATCGCCTACTAATGATTTAATTCTGCTAGTTGTTGTACTACTCTGAAAATGCTTACAGTGAGTAATGGTGAGGCTGCTAATAGAAACCAAGGCACTCATTTTATGGCTAGGCAGACTGGGTCCATGATTTTGTCATTTATCAGTTCTTCTTACTTCTTCATGGTACTTGTTTCTGTTGCTGTGAAGATTTTCAGATCTACTTACTTTCTCATGTCACATATTTCAATTATTAGGCATAATTTATTTCTTATTGTACCAAGCATGAATTTGTTCAAATCCAGTTCTGACAACATATAACTCCATTCTTCTTATACAAACAGTCCTTTCCCATGTTAGAATATGCTTTCTGCTATGTGGAGTTCATTCATTTACATATCCAATGATTATTTAGAAATGCAATTAATTTCTTTTGGTTTAGGAAATTTATGGAAAATGCATTTAAAGAGATGCTATACATTATCTGACCATTGAAATAATGACACATGAATCAATATCTATCAGTTATTTAAAAGGGTTTGCATGGATGGACTTCCTCTAAATCACGCACATATAGTTCCTTAGTAGGTTATTTTATTTATTATTTATTAACCATGAAAGTCTGACTTGGAACAAAGCCAATTTTCAGCAGAGGCCTCAGGAGAAATGCTCCAGATGTATATCTTTATAACATGGGAGGAAACTGGAGCAAACCCACACGAATGCAGGGAGGACATGCAGACTCCTCACAGAAGGCACCTCAGCCGAGAATTGAACCAGAGAACCTCTGGCTCTGAGATGACAATGCTACCACTCCACACTGCACTGTCTGATTATATTGCATATATTATATATTATATGCGTTGTATTACAGAAGTGGTGTCATTAGAGTCTAAATTAAATTAGAGTGCTAATAGTACATGTTATTTCGGAAATAAAGCAAAACATATGAAATGTGTATTACATGAAAAGAAGCTGAGAAATGGAAAAGTAGATTTCATTGATTTCTTGCATTTGAAATTTAAGATGACATCTCTAAAGCATGGTATGTGAAGCAATATACATTAAAACAGCCATATGGCATGTGTCTCATTTGGCAACAAGGGATTCAGCACTTGTCAATAAGACTTCAAGAAGAAGAACTCATTGCATGTACTGCATGTTTTCTTAGGTGTCAATGTGTTGGCTGAAGCATTATTTAATAATGCCTCTAACCACTAATTTGATAAAATTTCAGGAGAGAAGAAAAGAAACAACTGTGTAGAAATTCTGACATAATGTCAGAAAATAAGATGATTTCTGCCATATAGTCAGAAATATTGTTTTCATTTAATTGTTGCAAAGATAATTTTTTCTCCTCTTGTGTTGTAGCTTATGTCTTTTGTTGTTTGCACTAAGAACAGCAGTGTAGGAGCCCAATAGGGAAAATGCTTCAATGCAAGAAATCTGGGCAATGCCAAAAATATTGGGTGGACAAATGACCAAAACCAGGGACAAATTGTAAATATTGCTCTATAAACGTAGAAAGTTACTAGAATAATTGGTTTTGCATTCGCATACATTTTTCTAAGGGTATGAAGTCAGAAACTCAAATGCATGTCATTATTTAATGCAACTTCATTGATTTGTCAGACAACCACAGATTTTATGAGGCACAGACCAAAAGACAAAACACATAAAATGACTAAAAGACCGACTTAAAGCTCTGTCACTATACTTGGCATCCTACAGACTGCTAAGAGGTGACCTGTGTCTGACATACAAGGCATCCTACAACCCAGTACTAATGGATTTACTGCACATCAGCAAGTCAAATGGAATTCAAAATACTTGGTGTAGGGATCTAAACCTCTTCTGCAACATCAAAAGAATGGTTTGTAGGGACAGGTATATTTCTCAGAGGATACTGCTGTTATGGAACATACTCCCCATCCACATGAAACAAAGTTCATCCCTGTTCATATTCAACTGCAGCATAGATCTATGGATGTGAAACTGAAGATTTACCCTAGGACTGTATCCTGTACTACTAATGGACAGATGCAGCTCCTAAATGCTTCATCCCATGCCTTGGTCCCCTTGGATCATTTGTGGTATGGTCCCTGTTATTCTCTTTAGGAGTAACATAAAATTATTGATTATGGGATGGATATGGCCAATATATAGCCAAATGAGATAGGTTACTTTGAGCACAAAAATGGAAGCTGGCTAGTCTTAACATGGCACAAGGGCAACTAGCCTAGTACTTACCTATAAAGCTGTCAACCAAAAATATGAGGCAAAAATCTGAACATTCTGTAAAAATCTGCACATTTGAGAGATGTGCATATTTCTCCCCAACAATAACTAAAGAACAAGCCCCCACTGTACTCTAAAAACACTGCATCAATGGGTTCTGATAATATCTCAGGAGGCCTCCTAAATAGCTTGAAACATAAAATTTTAGGCCCACTAGAATCCCTACTGAACCACAGCCTCCATATAGGCTTCATCCCTAGGGAATGGAGGACTACAACAGTAATCCCTCTACACAAAGGCAGACTATCAACAATCTCAAGGAACAACAGACTCATAAGTTTGACTAGCATTACATGCAAAGGCATGGAATGAATTAATAATGGACCTGATAAACAAAGACATAAGAAATCTTCAAACAGTGAACTCATCCAGGTTTGTTTTTTAAGAGCAGGTCATGCCTACTCAGCTTGGTGGACTTCTTCAGGAAGGTCACTTGAGGCATAGATAGAGCAAAATAATGCAAGCTACTTACCTTAACCTGGAAAAAACATTTGGCACAATACCTCACTTAGACATTATAGACAAACACACATTTAGGCATAAATCCATATGTTACCCGATGGATAGCCAAATGGCTCACAGATAGAACACATCAAGAGTTCAGTACTGGGGTCTATCTTTTTGGAACAGATGTCTCTGAAATCAAGGCTAATGTAGGGGGACTTTGGCTGTCCAAATTTGCTGATGACTGCAAGCTGGGTGCAATCACTGAATTCCCCAAAGATGTTGATATCCTCCAGGAGGGTGTGACATAAACAAATAACTGGTGCAAGAACCATGGCCTAAAATGCAATGCAAAAATGCATAATTAGACCTTTTGTGAAGACAATAATTCCTAAAAATTACAACACTGATGGTGTTCCCCAGTGCAAGGGGCTTGAAAACTCAGGCTGACAATAACCTGAACTTGATCACCAGATGTCCATGGTAGTAAGAAAATCCTTCTAGGTGGCACAACTTATAGGTAAGGGCATGGCATCCAGATCTAAGGAGATTATAATCCCACTATACTCAGACCCCATTAAACCAATAATCAAGTACAATTCCACATTTGGCATGTACCCAGCCAGGCAATTGAAGCAGCTGTCATGACCACAAAGGTTTTTCAATAAAAGAATACAAGGTGTAAATAATATGTCATGTGAACTGCCTTGAAGTCATGTCCCTGTACTTGGTCTCCTAACATTCAAAGCATTCTCTGATCCAGCTGTGATGGTTCTGTTACACATTTGCAAAATAAACTGCACTGAAATTACTCAATCTGAGGATCTAATTCTTGTCTGTCACATAAGTAAACATGTTGGAGGGACAGGTGTGTGTCTCAGATATGACCCATTCTATGGAACAGACACCCCATTTATGTGAAACAGAGCTCTTCCCTAAACCTATTCAAATGCAGTTTAGACCATTGGATGGGAAATCGCAAATTCACCCTCAGCTTGGTGCCTGTGGCCATTATGCACAGGAGCAGTTTGTAAATCCCCTAAGTCACAGGCATATACCAAAGCCATTCTAGCCCATGGGAATTGATAACTGGAAAATCGGAGCATGAATGAATGGCTAGGCTTAAAAAGGCTCTAGGGCCATTAGCCTAGTAACCTCCTATGATCCTGTAATCCTGTATGACTGTGTTCATAATTTCTACTGAAACTCTACCACAATAACTTTGTTTTTAAATGATTAACTTGATAATATGTGTCTTCATTGAATAAAGTGCACTGAATTCAACTTTCAGTTTTGTGGAACACATTTCTACCAGCAGTGTTGAATCTCCAGGGAAAACAGAAAAGTGGAAACCCTAGATCCAAAGTTTTGAGAGCTATATCATTGGTTGTGGCTCCAAGGACAAGCCAGAGAGTGTCCAGAGTGCTGTTTTTTTTTTCATATCATATTATATGGAGCTGTCAGTGTATGTAATTTCTTTTCTTTGAAGAAAGAATACACGGTTTGGCTATATTGTGAAAAGTAAATTCCTAGCTCAATGTGAGCAAAGAAGGATCTACTCTATGTAATATATTTCTTCACCAGAAATCAAAGGGTCCAAGAAATTGTGATTCTTATGTTACTGAGCTAAGACAAAGTACATAACTGTGATCTTGCGCAGCACTTTGATTATTTAGTCAGATACAGAATAGTCTGTGTCATAATAAATGATAATTTAGAAGCAGAGTGTCAATACAACTTGGCTTGACACTTGAAAAAGCCATAAATGTGTTTTGCATATGAATTATCAAGTATGGAGTCAAAATCTATACCTGAAGAGGTGGAAGTATATAAGACTGACACTGGGTGTAAAGTTAAATTGAAAAATGAATCCTAAAAACTATAAAATAGTAAAAATAAAAGTTGAAATGTACACAACTGCATGGGAAAAGCATGTTCTCTGGTAGTAAATGAGAAGTAAGGATCTAGGCAAGATAAAAAGCAAAGTAAAAAAAATCAAGTATGAAAAACATATGAAGAAGCCATAAAAGCAAAATATTAATGCTGTGGAGCCAAGAAAGCAAGTGATCATATAGAGGTGCTTGTGAGTACAGCAGAAATGCAGTTTATGACTATTGTGCAAGTGAATTGCAAAGACAGAGGGCATGAAAGAGAACTGTGTGACAATAAGCCTTATCTGTGAAGCTTGAAAGTCATGCCCAAAGTATTTTCAGGAAGTTGGGACTGGGAAATTGCAGATAAATGTTAAAGCTATTGTTTTAAAATAGACATTGGGGCAAAGTGCAACATAATGCCTGAGCTTGCATTCAGAATGTGGTCCTTTAACTGCAAGTTAAATAAATCTGCATCTATGGTGCTGTCATAGTCAAGCCTCATGCTTAAGCCAGGATGTCAAATACTATTGAGGTGTGTTTACAAAATATGATAGACAAACAGTCATTGCTGAGCAATCTCAGTTAAAGCAGCCTAATACACGGAACAAAGTTGGTTGTGTTTTTGTGGGATTGTTAAGAGACTACAGGTAGAACAGAGGGAAAATATTGATAAAAGTGCAGCCTGCAAGCACACTGTGCAGAGTTTGGCTGGTAAACGAGATGAGGACATTTTTATAGCAGTGTTCAGTGAGAAAGCTGAGAGATCAGTTCTTTATGTTCACAGTGGCAGACAAAATGAATGAGCTTGCAATTACCTTTAATGTTGGAGTGGGACTAATGCAAAACCAGTGTAGAGGCTGTTCAGTGCAGACCACAAAGTACCTAAATTGCATAATAGACAGAATTTTCAGAATTTATCAGATACGTTTTCACAGAAAAGACAACATGTAGAAAATATGTGCCTGTTGTTAAGTCTATCATTGTAAATTTAGAAACATAAAATGTAGAATACAAAGATAAGGAAAGATATTCTAGCATGTCATTCTGATTTGTTTGGGTATCTTGGAAGTTTGAAAGCAGAGTATCACTAAATTATCACCAAAAGCTTGCCAGCTATATATGCTGCACAAAAATGCCTCAAGCTGTTAGAGACAACATAGAGTAGGAGCTTAATTGCAAAGCACTCGAGTAAAATACAGTCAATATTTGTATAAAGGTAAAAGACTGCAACAAATAATTCAGAGGGAATTTTACCCTTTGCAGACATTTTTCAACAACTGAGTGCAAATCAGGGATTTTGGCAGATTAAACTGAATGAGACAAGCTCTAAGCTATAAGACAAGTTGTAAGACTTATAAATTTAGAACTCTTTGGGGTAAATACATTAGTATTTTTGAGACTGCACTAGAAACATTTTAATATGCAGTTGTTAACATGATTAATGACTTTGAAGGTATTGTGAACACTACTGATTAAATATTTGGGGTTTTAAGACAGCAGGATAACTGCACATTAATTAAGCAGACAGATAAAGGGTTCATGAACTGAAGTGGAAGAAAGCTAAATGTCAGCATGCAGTTAAATCTTCGAAGTCCATTTTTTATTATATTTATTTACTGAAGTGTTTACTGAGAGGCTCAGATAGAAATCACAAGCATAAGTGATATGGAAGATGAATAAATAATACAATCAAATGACTATACGTGATAATGGAAATGAAAGACAATGATATAATGAATGGCAAAGGCATGCAAACAGAATCACATAGAGGAAAAAAATAAAGATAATGATAATTGTATTTATTTACTTGTTTCTTCTTTTTTTTGACCAGGTTAGACCTGCTAGGCTAGTAGTCTATTTTCAGAGGAGACTTGAGATGATATTTCTACTGCTAGGTTATATTTGGCCAGCACATTGGAAATCTTCCCCTACATTTTGTAGCTTCTAGATGGCACCAGAGGGATCCTACAGCAGCAATCAAGAGTCCCAAGGGAAGCAGCAGCATGGAGGAGGAGACACATGGTATGGAGAGTTTGGAAGTAGAAAGTAAGAATTTGGAAAAAAATATTTTTGAGCTCCAGAAAGTGAATAAAGAGTCTAGTGTGGTGAATGTTACAAATGAAAAACATTTGCTGTCTGCATGGAGAAGGAGATAAGCGAGTCTAATGAAGTGATGCAGAAAAAATAACTGGTGTCAAGAGGTCTTGCAGACGATGTTCTGTTAAAAATTATTAACCATGCTGATTCAGGTAACAATTCTGCTGTTTCATGGGGTGTGATGGCAGATATTATTTTCGGAAGTGCTGAGGATGGTAATGTGGAAAAGGAATGAGGTAATGTATTAGCTGTGAGTGTAGCAATGACAGGAATTAAAAGTGGAAATCAGCAACAGACTGAGAAGGTGTCTGATTTTGTAGCAGCAAATAACGCAGTAACTAAAATGCATGCAGCTCTTGGCTGCAGAGAAAAAAGAGAGCAACAAACATTAAAACTGTTTTCAAACAGAAGCAATGGCCAACTATGCGAATAAGAACAAAAAAAACAACACCGTAATGGACAGATATTATGAACAGGAGAATTTGGTGACTGTTGTGGGTTTTAAAGCTTGTGAATTTGGTCTTTTATGCATATTGGAGCAGATGTTTTGTGGCTTAACATTTGAAACTGATGGACTGATGAAATTTCTGGAACTCTATAACAGAAAGAAGGATATTTATTATTTGTTATTACAATTATTTGTTTTTCCATTAGTAAATCAAATATTAAAAAATGTTACTTTGCAGTTTGGAACAGATGAACTAGAAGAAGAAAATGTTAAAAAAGGTATGCATAATCTGTGTGAAACTTTTGATGATATTGTGAAAGTTAAAAATGAGTGAACCTTATGGAATGGAGTGTGGAGGTTGGAAACTGTTTTGAAATGAGAAAAAAAAAAATATATGGTGAAACACTTACCAAGTGATATTTTTGGGGCAGGTCATAAAGGGACATTAAGATACGCTGACAAGCTTAAATCATGTTTCTTTTGTAGGGACATTGTACATTTAAATAATGAGTGTATCAAGGTACAATACAGCAAGAAGGTATGTGCCTGAATACATGTTATTTAAAAAAGGGACACGTTTGGATGGTTGCTAAAACCTTATCCATCTTAAAGCCTTTTTTAGGCAATGTTAAAATAACAAATATTCTAACATAGCAAAAAAAAACAAAAAAAAACATCAAAGCAATCTTAAGGTGCTACTGCTCAGTGCCAGAGCCTAAACAAGAAACTTACCCCCTGCAAGCTCTCTTCTCTCTGGAGAATGTAGACATCTGTGCTGTCATCGAGTCTTGGTTTAAAGCTGCAGAAAGTACTTTAGAAGTGGAAGGCTATATTTCCTTCCACACATTTAAACCAACAGCAACAAAGACAGTGGCTGAAGGCTGAAGTGTCTCAGTCTACAGTATCAACAAATACAATGTCAGGTTAAACAGGATGATGCCATGGCAATCATCTATGTCCAAGTCTCCATAGACAATGTTCCTTACCATGTCCTGGCCAGTTACAGGTCACCATCTATGACCCATAAAGCTCACAACTCTACTAGAGGCAATCATCATCAAACCAAACACCCTAGTCATTGGACAATTTACTTACCCCCTGTAGACTGGGAAACATACACTGCCAATAACTCACAGGTACAACATTTCCTGGACTTTATTGACACAAACACTCTGGACCTACCAGATAATGCACACTCCAACCAGAGGATCAAACATATTGGACCTAGTACTCAAAACATGGGAGAACATTACACCAACCCCCCTACTCTCATGTCACACCCTCATTGGTGAAGTTGGACCACAAGACTGTCTTCCTTGCAATAAATTCATCACAGAAACCCCACCTAAACCCACGACAGTTAAGAACTACTCTAAAGCAAACTATATCCAACTGAGTGACAGTTTGTCAAAATTCATATCTCCCCAAACCCCAAGAACACAGCTACCTATGCAGAATTATTTACAGAAATATGATACAAACATGCAAATGGCTGCACTGAGGCCGCCATACTTATCAGAAGTAATCCCAGATCTAACACCAAAAACAAACCCCATTAGTAGAATCTTTATCTTAATGGGATTTATTTATGTATTATGTGTTTACCAAGAAAGTCCAACTTGGAATGAAGCCAATTTTCATGGAGGCCTGTTGAGAAACAATCCAGATGCATATCTTTGTAGCATGGGAGGAATCTCATACAAACACAGGGAGGACATGCAGACTTCACACAGAAGGCACTCTAGCTGAGAATTGAACCAGAGAACCTCTTGTTGTGAAGCAACAACACTACCACTGCACCACTACGCCATCCAATATATATTTCCTTTGGTTATATATCCAGGATATATAACCAAAGGGAAAAATGCATGGCCAAAATCAGAAAGAGGAACTCTCATAGAGAAAAGAGTTCTCTGATTCAACTAAGCAAGAAGCTGTGAGGTCTACAAAAGTCCAAAAATGTAAAAGGAAATGTAAAAAGAACACAACAGCAAATTATGAGTATCGTGTACAGCATTTGGAAAATATATATAAGTGGCTATAAAGGGCATGTGTGTACTCTTCTATATAGGATTAATTGTTGGCTGTGTTAGTGGGGGCTTTCAAACTTTTCATACCATCACTTAGTAGGCTATAGTTTGCTTTGGAGACATTTTCAAGTTTTTTTTTTTTTGCTCTTGTGGGGTATCAGGTCTGATGTTTACCTCAAATGAGACTGGTTTATGGTCTGAACTTACCAGGGAGAGCAACACATAGGGGGTAGTGCAGTGACCTCCCATGTTGGTGAGCACTATGTCTAGGACATTTGAGGCCCTTGTACGGGGGTGCAGACCAACTGCTCTAGGGCATTTAAATTAACAAAATCCAGGAACCTCACAGCAATCATGTTTGTATTTGTGTAAGTAGCCCATACAATGGAAGGATAGTTGAAATCTCCCATGAACAAGGTGTTTGTCTGTTTACTGAGTGGCTTTAGCAAGTCCAGGTAGACAGTGTGCTTCTCCTGGTTCATGGTGGGGGACCTATAGCTTGTGATGATTTGTTAGGGTATTTTGCCTATAGTTATTGTACCTGGAGTAGCTCAAGAGAGTCATACAGTCTTGACAGTCTTGAGGTGTATTTGGACTTAATGTAGATGTTGCATCTCTACTTTTGGCTCTTTCACATTCGTTTTGAGGTCTGAACGTGTGAAAGGCATTGTAGCCTTGTGGGGCCAGGGTACTCTGTGTGGCCTTGAACCAAGTCTCTTCTCCCAGGAGACAAGAGCTTCCAGGGAGTGCAGTTTACTGTTTAGGCTCCTAGCATTAAGCAGCATGATCCTGAGTTTGTCTTTAGTGGATTTCCTTACATCAGAAGTTTTGTCATTTTGACATTGTCTAAAAAAGGTGTGATGGGAGAGACAAGTGTCTTTGCCAGTATCCAAACGCCTTGAGGAGACAGGTGAAGACCATCTCAGGCTAGCAGCATGGTCTGTGGTCCTTGTCATCCCAGGCTGTTAGGTACTGGATCCCCCTGGAGTGACACCAGAAGCTAAGCCATTTATTGAAATCAATAATTTTTGCCTGCATTGTGGCATCATACTAGTTGAGGGTAGAATGCTGCTAAGGGCTAGAGACATACCTGCCTGGGACACACAATCTGAGAGTTCAGTCATGTCACTCCTCATAAAGGCCATAGAGGTACGTAGAAAGTCATTCAATCCAACATATACTATGATAGAGTCATAACGGGAATTGCTGCTGAGTGACTTGAGTGTATGCATAATGTGATGGATTCTGGCAACTGACAGGCATATGACCGTGACCTTCTTCTTGTCCAACCTGGTGAGGGGGACATCTGCGTGTCTCACTAAGTCATCTTTGACTACAACATTAGGTTTTGAGATGTGTTGCCTTAAGGGCTTAATTGTTGAGACACTGATATGTATGTTGTTATGTGTAGTGGCAGATTCTGTCCATGTACCGAAACGTGTAGGTTGTTTGCACTTATGAGGTATCTGGACTTTTGGTAGGCTCTTAGTGAGTAACTCCGCATATGTGGGTTTATGTGTCTTGACATTATCTTGTGTGAGTGGTGAGGTGTGTGTGTGCTAACAACTTGCCTGATGTCTTGTTTATTATTATGTGAGAGAACCGATTCTAGTTCCATGGTATAGTTACAGCTCTGACATGCTCTATTTGTTTGCTTTAGGAGCAAGTAGTTGTCAGTATACATGAGGCAATTGCTACATTGCCTCAGGATACCATGTCAAACAGGCTGTTGGGAGAAATGTTGGGAAACTGACTGTCCATAGTAGTAGGTAATTCTTAAGTAGTAATTTGTGAGGGCAAATTAGATCATCTGTTGTGCTGAGGTAAACAAGGGGATTTATTCTATAGAAGATCAGGGATGAAAAGTGGAGTGACACTGCTCAGTGCTCAGCTGAGCTGCCTGCATTGCGGAAGTGCACAGCTGCATTGCCCACAGAGCAGCAGGGAGCCTAGGAGGGTTTCACTGACTGGTGTCTAGGGAAAAAAGAGTTTCTAGGCGTTTGCATCTATACAAGGCATGTCTAACCCCTGTTGAGCAGTGCAAGCACTAGGCTTATATACAGGCAAAATTAAATTGTTTTAAACTAGTCTGCCAATAGAAAATCACACAATGATCTTTCCTCCAGCAATCCTCAGCTCAGACAAGGCTATATCCACACTCTTCTGCCACAAGGGTGCAGGGGAGCCTTTCTTAATCCAAGATGGTTGCATTTGAGTTCAAGTGTATAAATAACAGGCTAGATTCAGCAACTATGGATCTAGTCTATGCTAACTAAGCAATATTTCAGTGCAAAATAAGTGCAGGTAATAAGCAGGCACAAACAATAAAAACAGTCAAAAAGGCACAAATTAATGCAGTAAAACAGTAAAATACAGATGAAAAAGTACAATCAAATTCAAAATAAGCTTAATTTCTTGTTCCTAGCTTAGAAGGGCTAGGACGAAGAAACAGTCTGGACCTCTGGCAAAGGACACTAAATACAGAGTAGCTCTGGTTAATTCAGCTTATACCAGAATAAAAACACTTAGAATAACAGGCACTATAAGCCTTCAACCAGAAATTTCCAGATCAGAAGGGTAGAGGCTACCCTCTCCTCCCACCACAAGAGTGTAGACCACAAACCTTCTTAATGTAAAATAACTGACCTGAAGCCCAAGTGCTTAAACCAGAACTAAGAAACTTTTAGAATAATGGGCACAATAAGCCTTCACCCAGCAATTCCCAGCTTAGAAAGGATATAAGCTACCTCTTCTGCCACAAGAATGTAGACCGCAAGCCTTCCTTATGTAAGATAACTACTATGAAGCTCAAGTGCTTAAATCAAAACTAAGAGACTTAGAGTAACAGACACAATTTAATCAAGCTACCAACAAGCAGTAATAAATGCAGCAGAATAAATGCAAATTAACACTTTTTAAGAAGAGCAACACAAGGCAAAATAAAGTAGTAAAGTAGGAAGAAGCAGTGGCACAGATACAGTAAAAGCAGCTGAATAAAGTGCATTTTTTAAACGTTTCTTGTAGCCATGGTAGTGCAGCAGTAGAGTTGTCGACTCACAGCAAGAGGTTCTCCCATTCGATTCTTGGCTGGAGTACCTTCTGTGTAGAGTCTGCATGTCCACCTCATGGTCGAGTAGCATTCGAAAGACATGTGTAGGGCATGCCTTCATTGAAGGTTGGGTGTCGAGCTAGCACCTCAGCACTGTAAAAATCTACTGCCAATCATTAGCAGACCGGAGTTCCACTGTGGCAACCCCTAACTGGGAAAAGCCGAAAGAAGAACAAATGAACAGTGGTGCACATCTTGCAGAGCATTAAATGAGTATGTATATTAAACTGTGCTTTCATGCACGCATGTGTGTGTGTGTGTGTGTGTGTGTGTGTGTGTGTTTATTTATCTGTCTACATGTATACGTGTCTATATTATATATGTATATATATATATATATATATATATATATATATATATATATATATAGGTACTTTTCCATTATCGGGGCAACACATGCAATGAGCACTTGGAATCTTACCACTTGTAACATACCTGGTTGATTGGGTTTGTAGCATCCACATTGGGCCAATGGCGTGTTGTCAGAAATGACCTCCAAATACTCCTGAATATTAAACTTAATAAAATGATATTATTTTATAATATTTATGAAAATCGTGCTGCCTTTTTATTGCATCCTTGGTAGATTTCACAGCCAATTAATCAGAAACTGAAGGTAAGGTTATGTCTCAGATGTGGTTAAATATGGTGTCAATCTGTTAAAAGCCAACTGACATTATTTACAAAAATGAAAATGCAATTATGGCAATTTACCTCTCACATTTAAACTGCTGCACTTGTCTACAACTTTTTCAGACATCCTCATGGAGCAAGTGGGTTATACATAATTCCATGAGTGCTCATTACACCTGTTGCCCTGATAACAGACAAGTACCTATCTATATCTATCTATATAAATCTGTATATCTATCTATATATATATATGGGTCTACCTTATAATATTGAAAGCTGACATTGTCGAATTGTCGAAGATGGTTTCATCGAAACAACATCCATGAAAACTCTCTTCATCGACAGACCAGATGAAAAAAATCCTTCCCAGGGTAATTGCTAAGTCATCCAAACACACACAAAACCAGCACTGGAACACACAAAACTCACCCAGGTTGGGGGCTATGTCCCCACACACCCCAATTAAATATATCAACTCCGAGATCACACTACAGTTTTGGAAAGACAGATTTCACCTTCATGCGGTCAACAGGTTACTTACCCTGGGAAGGATTTTGTTCATCCGGAATGTTGATGAAGTGGGTTTTCATGGATGTCATCTTGATGAATCCGTCTTAGATAATGTCGGCTTTTAATATTTTCAGGTAGACCCATATGTGTATATATATATATATATATATATATATATATATATATATATATATATACCAAGTAACCAAAACAAAACACCACGGACTATTGAAACGGAAGGAAAAGCAATATGGCTCACGGGTGTACCAGTACTGTTTATTTAGTGCTTTCATCTGCTTTACAGCTTGACTTCCTCAGAATACAGAATCTTGTAAACAGTACTGGCACACCTGTGAGCTGTATTGCTTTTCCTTCCGTATATATATATATATATATATATATATATATATATATATATGCAAACACACACACACACACACACACACACACACACACATTTTAGTTACACATCCCACTAATTCTCTGTAAAACTTTCACTTTATTATAGTTTTATCTGTGTGTTTCTCTTCCTTCACAGTACAAGTTACATGCTTAACTTGGACAGATGTACTAATTTTTTTTTGAGTTTTTGAAGTATAGCATAAAAAAAAGATATGAAACATTTGTTGCTGTCCTATATATATATATACACATATACACATATATAGATATATATATATGTATATATATATATGTAAATATAGACAATATACATATAGATAGATAAATACACACACACACACACACACACACACACACATTTGGTTGCATGTAACAATACCATTCATTAAACAAGAAAACAAAATATTGATATTTTACACTTTCTATACCTTTAACATTTAAGACATAAAACGTTTTAAAAGTATATGACCTATCAGAGCACAAATACAGTCATTTTACTTTAAGTAATTTCGGTTAGACATTGATTACGAAATATAATATATAATATGCAGTTTGAAATGTTCCCTGCAAAATTCAGCCAAAGTGCCAGAAATATAAAAACATGCAAATAGTTTGTGGAATTCCAAGCACAGGATTCCTTCAGCAGTTCTGAGTAACGTATGAATACACTGAAGAAGGAAGACTTTATAGTTTGTCCAAGCATGGATGCAGCCAGCCTGTGAACAGTGTATTGGCCTCCAGGATTAATGGCTGCTGTCACAAATTCACCTTCCTTAGCCTCTTCTGAGAAGAGTTTAAGTGTTTTGTACAATACTTTTTCACTGAAAGTGGTATCCATCTTGTTTCAAAATGGTTCCTGAGAGCATAAGTATGCTCCACTGTTTTGGGATTTGCTACCCCCATAGTGGCAGATCAGAACTTATGCCTGATAAGGGAAAAGCTTAGATAAGGGGGCTGCAGATTTTTAGTAAACAAAATGAAATAAAGCTGTTTAGTTGTAATCTGTCAATAGTCATATCTGATAGATAGAAAATGTTTGCTAAGAATCTTTTTTAGTACTAAGATGACTTGGATTTCTTTGTTTAGGGAGACAAGACCTTGATTGCTTAGTCTCTCATGTGCTTGTAATCTTTTACAGCAAAGGAGATCTATTTGCTGTGCTGAATGGTGTTGCATGAGTTTACTTTGTACCTTAAGAGTTGGCGCCATTTCAGACTTTGGTTTTGAACCATCTGGGGGGGGGTCACTACAGCGGAAATCACCTTTTCCAGGGGACCCATTACTGACAGTTTTCTGCTTGGTGCATTTCTGTTATGTCAGTTCTCAGTTATATTCTTTTCACCTTCAGCAGCATTTGAAATCTCTGCAGGTAAGCCTTTTGTTAAATGAGCTTACATTCTAAAATGATTATTGTATGAGAGTGGGTTTTATTGTATGAGAGTGAGTTTTATCATATGACAGGGGGCATTTTTTCCAAGGTATTTTATTTACAGTGAGTGCAAATGTGAAGTGTTGAAAGAGCTATAGCCTGGAATTCCAGCAAAATGTGTGTTTCATAATTATGGAAGAGACAACTGTAATTATTTGTTGGAATGGTCTAAGCTCACTAAAAAAATGATAGTGCACTGCAATTCCCTGAGGGTAGAATTTCTGATAACGCTATTTTAGAAAATCTTAAAAAGAAACTTAAGCAAAAAGGAAATAAACCTGACTCTTGTTGATCAGCTTTTAATGACTGACAAAAAGAATCTAAAAATTCTGTCATTAGAAGTTTACAACTTAATTCTTCAAAGTTAAAGATGGAGCTGGAGACAGCTAATAGAACAGTTAATGCATTACAGAAACATGCTGCAAAAACTTATTTAGCACTTGGGGACCTTATTCTTCATAACAAACATACCTTTGTCAGACATTTCTAATGATGACTGGCCCCTGATCCTCTCTATAGATCAACCCAAATTTTATGAAGCAGACAGTCCTCCCTCCCCACTAGTGCAGGCAGAAAGTGGACAATTCAAAGAAAGCTCATTGACTATTTCACCTGATACTTCTAGCTCCAAAGTAAGTTCTAGTGAATCAGTTTGTTGTAAAGATTCCATTTATAACAGTAACTTGTAACAGCAGGGAAAACAAGACACTACCTTAAGCTGTGATAATGGAACAAAATGTCAGAAGCAGAATTAGGTCTCTGTGAGAAACCAAGCGGGCAAGCTAAAAAGACTTGATAAAAGCATTTCTAGCAAAATAAATACTTTAAAGAAATGTAAGTGGTTAGAAACTCAATTTGTGATAATTATTGATGATGGAATCCACCTCCTAGTTAAAGTTCAGAGGATGAATTTATTTCTTACTCATCCACCGATGAGGACACCCCCCACTGCTACTTCACCACCTGATACTCAGGTTCATTTCTTGAGAAAACTATCTAATCCCACAGTGGCACAGGACAGTGATGCCTAGCTCACCATAAGGGTAGGCCATCTGTGGACTACAGTAGATTTTAAAACTATTGTAGCTACTCACCCTCTAATTTATGCACATTCAGCCAAATATGCTAAGATTTTAGAAGGGCATACACAATTGCAAAACCCTGTAAGTGAAAACCTGTGGGCACTTCGAAGGCTTTTATCCCACCAGATATTTTCAAAAAAGATATGGGAAAAGTCAACTATTAGTAATGGTATTTCAAAGCATACAGATGAGGGACTGTCAGCAGTAAGGGAAACTTTTTAAAAGTTATGACAGTGGCATGTCCTCCAACACCTAATTTGGCATGAATTAAAATCACTGTACAAAAAGAAAACAAATCTATTGTTGTGTACATACAGCACATGACAGATGCTGTGCAGTCTTTTTCAGAGCACCCAGAAGCTACAGAAGGTGTGGCAGCCATTGTTTGTCAGAGACTATTGATACCTATACAAGACCAGGTAAAAAAAATGTTCAAAATGATCTAGTTTGGGTATGCATGAAACCATTAATTAGGCAGACAATGTAGCTAGAAAAGAACATGAACAAGAAAAAAAACTGGTAGATATTCAGCTTCAGTAATTTGATATGAATTTAAGCAGAAGGTAATGTAATAGGAAGAAAAGGGTTTAGAGCTTTCCAACAAGAAATCCCTGTGCAATTCACACAAAACTTTTATCATCCTGCCCAAATTCAAATCCAGCAGCGGGGATCACATAACAGCCCTTATTTTAATTGTGATTAGAATGGGCACTGGCATAACAAATGCCCTTTTTTCCAGCCAGAAAACACATCCTGTCACATAGGAGCAACTCGATCTATGATAACTTCAGATGATGTGAAAAGCCACCCACTTTCTGCAAATTCTGTTAGAGGCGTAGGGTCTTTGGGATTTCATTGGATTAAATCTGTACCAATCCAAGTAGGTCCATTACAAGATTAGCATGCTTTCATTGTAGAAACTGTTGTATAAGCAAAGGTATGCTGTTTTTTACTCCAGGAGGAATCTTTTTGAATGCCCCAAATGAGCCCTCACCACTGGTACTGTATTATGTTGATATTTGTTCAGATGAAGATACCCTCTTCACAGTATTTAGACCAGAACAGACATCCAGTGTGGCTGGTCTAGAGGGAGTCAAACCTCTTCTTTCACAATAACCCATTATAATAAGATAAGCTTTATAAAAGATGCATCACCAGTTACAGTTATTTGAAAACCTCATGAGCATAAACAGAGAAAGGAATTAACCTGTTATTTCTGCATTACTTCAGAAATAAATAATAATCCCTGCTAAAAGCTCAAGTAATGCACCTATTTAGTGGTTAAGAAACTTGAGTAATGACACATGTAGGTTTGTACAAGATTTAAGCAGTAAATATGCTAGTAGTGCCAGCTTCTCCTGTAGTACCTAATCCAGCTCCTGTACTAAGCTCTATTCCTCTGACAGCTACCACCATTTTGGTAACTGATGCTTCCTCTGCTTTTATTTCTGTCCCTATTCAGCCAGATGGCACAGTCAGTATTTGTTTGCTTTCACTTACAAATAGCAACAATATACATATATCTCTTTTTTCTAGAGAACTAGAGAAACAATTAGAATTAAGTTTCCCTGTGGGTGCACCTCACTACATTTACTTTCAGCTTCTGATTCTTATTCCAGCTGCTGGCAGCATACTATTTTTCTTTTGATCAAGTTAGCAGAATTCGGGTTTATGGTAAACAAGATGAATTTGCAGCAGTGGAAACCAGAAGTCTAGTATTTAGACCATCTTATTTCAGAGGGATCTTGACAAATATTACTCTTGCACGTTACTCCTGTTCAAGCAATACTGTACTCTACAACTTTGAAACAGCTGCAAGCTTTACTGGTACTCAGAGGTTATTGTCATCAATGGATCTCAAAGTATGGAGAAGTAGTAAAGCCTTTGTTGAATTATTAAAAAAAGATACCCCTGACTCATTGCCTTGGCAAGAACATCATGAAAAGGCTTTTGTCTAAGTAAAAGATTGCCTCTGAACCCCCCTGCTCTTGGGTGACCTGATTTTTTAAAGACATTCTTCCTATTTTCTTGTGAATGAAATAAAGTTGCACTATGATTGCTATCACAATGTAGAAAATATGGTTTTATACCTGTTTCTTATTACAGTACAAATCTCATTCCAGTAGCTGCAGCCCTCCACCATAACATGCATAGTAAAAATGGTGGCTGCTCTAACTCTCAGGCATGAGACTTTTGTGGCAGTTTCACATTCTGTAGAAGCATTGTTGTTAAAAACTAAAACACATTATTTGTCAGCCTCTAGATTGTCTAAATATGAATATTCATTAATTGTAATAACTCTTCTTTGCAGAATATTAGATGCCCCCTCTTAACCCTTCTTTAATAAATTGGAGAGCCCCACAATTGTGTGTTCATTGTTAACTATGTGCTTCCTCCTAGATCAGATCTAAAAGATGTCGCACTACCAAATTCTGACTCACTTTTATTTTTATTGATGGATCTTGTACAGGCAGTCCCCAGATTAAGGGCAAGATTCATTTTTTAGTCTGTCCTTAAGTCAAATTTGTATATAAGTTGATACAAGTACATATGTTTTTTATTAAATGTCACTTAGTCAAATGTTTGCCTCAGTCTAGTATTTATTTTACTTTTCTTTGCATATAAAACACTTCCAAATAAAAAAAAATCTTAAATCTAATACTGTATACTGTAATAATAATAATAACAATACTGTAAGTACAGTGTAATAACAGTACAGTAACTCTCATACACTACAGTACAGATCATCTGAACATTTAAAAAAAAATATATATATATATATATATATATATATATATATATATATAAAATGTTAAACTTACCTCTTTTTAAACTTCACTTTACATTTCTGCACTACAGGCATCACCCATGAATCTTTTCCAGTCTTTCCTGAACTTTCAGACCTCTGCCAGACCTCCTACTGTCACCTAGACCCTAGTGAGCCGCAATGTCATTTGCCCATTCTGCTGTACAGTACAGTAACTGCTTCAATACAGTGCTGTACAAGATAGCTGTCTTGATCAATCAGGTTACCAACACAGTGATCTCTTAACCAATTGGATATTTTGTTGTCCATGAAGGTGGAAGTAACTGCTCTAACAGTCATGTGAGCAGCTTCAAAAATAGAGAAAATGTTGAAAAGGAAACCATATATATCCTTTTTTGGTGGAAAAGGAAACTATATATATCCTTTTTTGGTGGAAAAGGAAACTATATATATCCTTTTTTGGTGGAAAAGGAAACTACAACATAATTCTTCATTTTCAAGGTAAGATTTGGGGACCTTTAAGGATTTTTATTTATTTTCACATTATTTCATTCATTGTGGCAGCCCATTTATATCTATGGGTTGTCCTTATGGCAGATGTCTGTAACCCAGGGTATTATTGACTGCACAACTGAATGGAAATGTTTTCACTCAGATAGCAGAATATGTAGCCATTACCAAAGCTTGCAAATTAGCAAAGGACAAAGCACTTACTATTTTTATAGAATCATGCTATACATATGGGGTAGTTCATGATTTTGCAACACAGGGGAGGGAGTGAGGGTATATGACATCAGCAGGAACTCTTATTAAAATTGTGTATTTCTCAATGAATTTTTGAATGCACTTTTATCACCATGTAGAAATAGGTGTGATCAAATGTGCCACCCATAAGACTGCTGATTCTTACATTTCAAAGGGAAAAGCATTTTCTGATTTGGAGGACAGACAAGTTGCATTGTCTTATCCTGTTCAGGCTTCCTTTTTGTAGCAATTACTGGAGACTACTGTGTCTGTTTCTTTGTAGGAAGAATTGCCTTTTCAAAATCAAGCTGATCACTCTAAAAGGGTGAGGTGGATACATGATGGCTGTAGCCGCTACCTGGACTCATTATGTTACCATCACTACGAGAGGCATTTTTTTCTACTCCATTTGTTATGGACCTGTCATTTGCCATCTCATTTGGAGAGAAAATGCATTATTAAGACAAATTTTGACTGACTGGTATGATCCTTACATTTCCAAAATCATTCATCATTTTGTAAATACTTGTGCAGTGTGTGTGTGTGTGTGTGTGTGTGTGTGTGTGTGTGTGTGTGTGTGTGTGTGTGTGTGAGTGTGTGAAAAAGTGTTCCTGTTCCCACACAATCTTTTAAAAAAGCCATGGGGCCCTTTTTGTTGTCTATGGTGGGATTTTATTGAACTTTGACAACATCAGATGCTCAAGTATATTTTAATGATTGTGGATGCTTTTTTTTGGATGGTTTCAAGCTTATCCCTGTGCTAGGAATGATGTGACCACAGTCAACAAGAAACAATTGAAATAAATAATATCCAAGTATGTAGTAACTTGTTGCATTCAATCAGATAGAGGAACTCATTTTACAAGTCAAATAATGCAGTCAGTTTGTGAGACCAGGAAAGTAAGCATACAATATCATTGCTTGCACAAACCTCAGGCTTCTGAAATTTTTGACAAAATGAATTAGACTTTACAAACTAGAACTGCAAAACTGTGTGAGGAGCCTGAGCTTATGTGGGCAGACTCTTTGCCTCTAGGCTTCTTTCGTATTCTGTTCTTCTTTAGTATTCATAGTATAGTTAGCACTCCTAGAAAACACTCTCCCCATGAAATCCTTATGGAATGACCCATGAGGATGCCAGCTGCACCACTGCCCAGTAATTTGGAGTTACAATATGTTGATGAATCTTTTTTTCTTTATTGCATGTCTTGCATTTCTGTTCTACAGCACAGTGGTCTGCAGGTCACTGCAGCTCAACAGCAACCTGACCCAACCTCCTGCCAATATATCATCCCAGGCACTTGAGCTTGTGTCCAGTCTTTCTCCAGACACCATACTCTCCAGCCTACGTGGAATGGACCCTTCCTGATTCTCCTTACGACAGCTACTACCATTCGATATGAAGGATCAATCACCTGGGTTCATGTTTCACTTGTTAAGAAGGCCCTACCTTGTGATGAATACCAAGGAAACGCATTTAACCCTGAGCTAGAGAGAAAACAAGGGAGATAGTGTGGCTGAAAGTGAGGCCTGGTGATGCAGCAATTTTACCTACAATGGACAATGAGTGGAAATCAGCCCAGAGATCAGGAAATGAGTCAGGTGACCAAATGACACTCATAGGACTTCCATCAGTACAGGACCCTGAGTGAAATTTGTTTGGAAATCTCCAATATATGAACTGTAAAAAGTGAATCGCCCTTATCTACAGTTCCTTGAGAATCCTCTCCAGCCCTGTCCTGTTCAATATTCATATGGACTCATCACTGAAACAGCTGTACTGATATTCATCATTCTTTTATTGCATTCTCATGGACTCATCATTGAAACAGCTGTATTGATATTCATCATTCTTTTATTGCATTCTCATGGACTCATCATTGAAACAGCTGTATTGATATGCATCATTCTTTTATTGCATTCTCATGGACTCATCACTGAAACAGCTGTACTGATATTCATCATTCTTTTATTGCATTCTCATGGACTCATCATTGAAACAGCTGTATTGATATTCATCATTCTTTTATTGCATTCCCATTCTTTCATCAGAAGCCATCACAACTGCAAGTACTGAACAATTTTCTATCAAAAATAAATGTTTTGTGAAAATTGGACAGATATCAGCAGATTAGCATCCTAGATTTTTCTGCCACATTGTACACTTATGCTATGATTATAAATGTTAGTATCTATTGGGTATATGCACATATACCAACAGCACACAATGGGGCTATTTTTTTGCTTCTGGTACCAGCAACAGAGACAGAGGCAGAAGCAGCATTTGAGACAGTTTTGGTGACCAAACATAAATGTAGCTGAAATAATTATTGGAATAATGTTACCCCCTTCAATAGACATATTGGAATATTCAATTAACAATGACTGTTGAGTGGAGTGATTGTAGTATTACTTGGAGAGTGTATAATAGGGCTGGAGGACAGGGCAGGGCCATGTTATGTGAATTTTATTACATTTGTGGAGACCAAGCATACCCCTGGATACCAACACAATGGTCAGGATGTTGTTACATTGGCCATAGGAATTGGTCATAGGAAGAGGGAGACAAAGGACATCAAAACTCCAGTTGGAAAGTTAGAAGCTAACTGGATTTATCATCACAATTTAGAACAGACTACATTCAAAGAACTGCCACATATGGACTTGTGATCTGAAGACAGTTTTTACTGAAAGCGCTTATCCACCCTAGAACTTTGTTTTATGCTACTTTTTACTGTTCGCATTAAAGAATTTGGTTTTTAATGTGACGTGTTTGTCTCACGACAGCCCTGGTTGTATGTCTCATCTTTGTTCTTGCATTCACATATGGACTTGGGGGGATGATGTCATATTTGGAGTGGAGATTTTACCTGCCTATAGAGCAGCAAAGTCAATTTGGGAATTGAGAAAATTGTCCAAGTTGTTAGACATGTTGAGCAATGCAACTTTTCCGTCAGTAAATCAGATTACCATTTAAATGACTACTATCTGTAGTGCTGCAAAATAAAATGGCACTTGACTTCACCATTGCACCTAAAGGAGGTAGATGCACAGTCATCCACATGGAGTGCTGATCATTTATACGAACATGTGATTCATAGTAAATTAGAGATTGTACCAAAGGTTGCAGAGTTGTCACATGCTAAAGAAGCTGACACCTCTAGTAGGCTTAATTAACAAGTTTATTTTCAGTTTGGGGAGGAGGTCTTTTGAATTTTTTTATGCTCATTGCTGTTATGGTAATTATGTTATGCCTGATTTTATTTGCATGTAGAATAATAATCATAAAGCTTCTTGCATCTAGAAAAAGGTATCAAATTACAAAATGTGCATATTAAGAATGAAAATTAAAACGTACCGCTGACTACTATTAAAGAAAACTATGATGAAAAGGAAGGTAGTAAAGAAAGTGCACTGAAAGGTTTGGACAACTCTACGCTAATGTATTCAAAGCTATTTGTGTTAAGCATTTATAAAAGCTTTTTGCATGTAAAGGACAGAAGGAAACTGCATGTGAAGAATGTTTCATTGCATGTGAAAATTTCTCTACTCATCTGAAAATCTGTTATTACTGTTCCATTACTAAAATTAGTTGACCTGAGTGATGCTTCACAGCTTCAAATGGATGATTGAGAAGGGAGAAGTGAGGGAAAAGGAGGTGTTTAAGTGTCTTTTATATCCATCTTGATTCAAAATGGATCCTGCCAGCCTAGGCCTGTCTTTTTTTTTTCCTCACTTTCTTGTAATTTCCTAGTGCCAACATGGAACACTGGAAATTGTGCCTAATAACGGAAAAGTTTAGATATGGGGTCTGCAGATTCTTAGTAAGCAAAATAACATAGAAGTGTTTAGTTCTAACTGGTCACTTGTCATACCTGATAGATAACAAAATGTTTGCTCAGAATCTTTTACAGTATAATGATGACTGCAGTTTCTTTGCAATGGGAGACAAGACCTTAATTACTTTGTCTCCCATGTATGTGTGTTCTTTTACAAGAAAGGAGGTCTTTCTACTCAGCTGGACTGTGTTGTATGAATTTATTTTGAACCTTAACAATGTTCATAGTTTCATATATTCATAGGCAAGTACTAAGTTAGTTGCCCTTGTGGGCTACTTTAAACCTAGCCAATATCCCTTGGTGAGAATCAAATCTTCTGCCACTTGTCTGTGAGGTAAACATCTTAACCATTACTCCACCCCCCCCCCAAATGTATTTGTATTTGTTTTCCACGGTAGAGCATTGATCTCCATAGACCTTTTTCAGACTCAGACTGGGAGTGGTGTCTGGTTAAGTGACTTGCTCAGAGTCACACAGCTAGGCAATGGAAAGTGAGGAAATCAACCCTTGCACCACTGGACCAGAGTAAACAGCCCATTAACAGCGCCTATATCTTCTAAGCCAACCACCAGACCTGGTAACTATATTTTTATTCAATTTCTATGTTGTACGAAGTCTACTACAAAGCTGCTAAGGTATTACATTTATATTTATGTCTAAGTGTACTTTCTACTCACACTGTTGTTTCCTCGCTTCTTCTTCTTTTTCTTTAGCTGAGCACACTGAATATGGTATAGCTTGCCGAGTCCCAGTCATGCTTCTCAGATGTACCTTTAATTAAATCTATACAAGGAGTCTACTTTAATGCTTCAATTTCTTCTAATGCTGTAAGTTATCTTTGATACCCTTCTACTATATTCCTTTGTAAAACTTTGGGACCTTCCTCAGATACTATCTCTGGAGTTACATTTATCTAATTAAGTCTATACCCTTTGTTAAGGACAATAACTTCAGTATCCATGATGGACAAGTCAATGCCTAAATACTGGAACCTGTTGATTCTTTTAGCTAATTTCAACTTCCTCTCAATGGACTGATCCATTCTGAGTTACATTTATCACCAGGGTCATCTTCATCTTCTTTGTTTAGTGGTATGCAAGCTTGCAATCCTTATGTTCATCTTCCAAAGTGCAACAGTTGATGATTCCTGGCACTGATTAAGTAATTAATCAGAGAGAATGATTAGCTCTTTAAATAGCCAAAGGCAATCTTCCATCCACAACATCTATAATGTGTACAGGACATCTACAAACATAGTAGCTAATTCTTGCACTAAAAACTCCAATCAAAAATAAAAAATAACAGATAGCAAAGGCACAGACATATTGCATCCATTTCATCAACGACATTTGAAAGAAACATTGGCCCCCTCATTACAGCTATCCTAGGCCACTCTTGAACTATATTATCACTTGATATAAAGGCATTATTTACACCTAAGCTCATTTAATTTTATTATTTGCACTGCATGTGATATCAGGCCAAAAACTCTGCTCAAACAAGGCAGGCCATATCCAATAGTTAATCGTAGTCCTGCAGAAACAGTCTATTTAGAGCAATGGAATAGATTAGATTGATAAATCAGTAACCTGACTTCTGTAAATTAGTTCTGTTTCCCAGATGTGGTCATTATCCCTGAGATAACCATTAGCCATGCCTTGACTACCCTCTAAAGTGGAGTTACAGGAGAATATATGTCAGTTATGCTTTCGTAATTGTTTGAGCTCTCCTACCACACCCATTGCCCCCCAAAAATTTGTAGGCCGCCCACAGGCATAAATATCACCTTAAGCAAAATGCTTGTACAGTATGATTGAAGCCTAGTTTCCATATCATTTGTTATATACCATTAAAATGTGTCTCAATAGACCTTGTGCCATATCTCCCCATATGTGGATCAAATCTGTCAGTACCATATGGAAGAAAATAAATTGGGGACTGTTTGTAAGAAAACTGCTAGCAGATGTTATTCTCTTCTGCTGCTGAATGATGGTGGTGATGTCCATTGCCAGTCCAGGAAAGATATCTCTAGATCCCGTTTTGAAATAAGAATAACAAAGCATGAACTGCTGTAGTGGGTAGCAGGTTGTGTAAAGATGTGTACATTGGGGTAACCTGGATGAAAACATGTCTGAGAACAAATGATAATGGGTTCATCTAAACACCTCTCTACTATTCCATCTCAGAGCCCTCTAATATATTGTAACTGGTTGTTAGGTACAAGAAGAGCAATGGTGGGTGAATGGTAAGCAACTTTGATTTGTAAGTGTAAAAAAGTGCCAGATAACCAAAATGCAGTTCTTGTACTTATACTGTAGCAGAGAACTGTTTATCTTCAAGAGAGAAGTACTGGAATAAGCTGTGTCTTTCAGATGTTAGGATTTTGCAGAGCACTGGTGAATAGTGGAGGTGTCTGTGCAGGTATGTAAAGTTAAGCCATAAAATAGTAAGGTGAGATAGACTTCTCCATAGTTTACATAATTCACTGACTGTTGCTGAGAAAGAAAAAGAAATAATGTAACATATATTAAAATTTGCTGCTGTATATTTAAATGTCTTGTAGAAGGGTACACAAGTAGGCAACTTTCTTATGGGGACTGAAGGATATATTCAAAGGCAGCAGGTGAAAGTCGGAGACATGTGAGGGTTGTTATTACCGGAGCAGGGTACAGCAGCAAGAATCATGTTACTATTACTTCATTTTGTTTTCTGCTGTAGAAGACTAACCTAGAGTTAACAATGCTTTATTTTACCTCTAAGGAAGGTTTTAGAGCTGTGGAGAAAGCATAGAAAATTAATATATGAAAATCAGTTGTTGTTGTGTCTTTCGGCTTTTCCCAGTTAGGGGTCGCCACAGCAGAACTTCGGTCTGCTAATGATTAGCAGTTGATCTTTACATGCCAAGTTGCCAGCCCTGACACACAACCTTCAATGAAGGTACACCCATTCACACATGTCTCCACACAGAAGATGCTCTAGCTGAGAATCGAACCAGAAAGCTTCTTACTGTGAGGCGACAACGCTACCGCAGCACCACCACAGTGCACACTAAATATTTGTATTGTGCTCTTAAGCCAAAGATCATTGCAAGCTAAACAGCCTCATCTGTGCTGATTCAATCGGTCAGGTTAAATAGCTAGTCTTAAGCCATGTACTGAAATTCTGTTTCTTATGATAGATAAAGATGGGAAGATTATGGATGAAAGATGTCAAGGCACTGAAAGAATATACCTATGATTCAGGAAACATAGAATTGTCTACAGTACAGAATCCCAAAACAACAAAAAGTGTGGTGGTATTTAGAAACATTTATAACACTGTGATGCATGGATTTGTATCAAAGTAGCACAAATAGGTGGTATTTATAAAGATTTATAACACTGTGGTGCATGGATATATATCAAAGTAGCACAAAATCGGTGGTATTTAGAAACATTTACAACACTGTGGTTCATGGATATGTATCAAAGTAGCACAAAATGGGTGGTATTTAGAAACATTTATAACACTGGAGCATTGATACATTTCAAAGTAGCACAAAGTTGCTGATGCTGTTTAGGTACATGGCAGGATCAGCATAACACAAGTGTTCTGGATAAAGGTCTGCAAATCAAATTAGAGCAGCCATGTTGCTGGCAGCAGTCAGATGGCTGAACTGTAAAAAACTGTCCAGTCTATGATCTGTGACAAGACTAACATGAAATGAACAGCACAGGGACATCCAGGATGTTTACAAATACATGAAATATACCTCATAGCTGCAACATAAGCAGTGTAAGCAGGCCACAGAGGGCCAGTACAGCAAAGTGCCAGTTCATAGGTTCATAGGTTCATAGGTTTATACTAGGCTATCTGCCCGAAGGCATTTATAAGCCTAGCTCAAAGTTTTGTGGCTTACGCCACCCCTTATATGAAAAAATACTGTACCCATTAGTTTGTTGTGCCTCTGTCCAGCAGTGACACAGAGATGATTCCCGGGGAAAACCTACGATCTCCCATCCACAGGTCAAGATTTCTCTTGAACAGAGCCAGCGAGGTGCTCTGCTTCACATGGACCGGGATTTTATTCCACAGCATAGGGAGTCTCTGAGTGATAAATCTATCCCTCCAGCACATCCTATTTATATCTGTGCTAAGGTTTAAATCACTTGCTCTAGTGGTTTTGGGGGGATTTGGATTTTTTGAGGTGGAGCATGTCCATTAATTCCGGGTTGGACATGGCCTTGTATGTCAGGCACATGTCACCTCTGAGCAGACGGTATGCGACTGAATAGAGCTGGAATTTCTTCAATCTGGCAGCATATGACAGATTTTGGAGTCCCTTTATCCTTTTGGTGAGGAACTTTTGGGGTCTCTCCAATTGCTGCAGATGTCGGGTGAGATACATCCCGAATGGGGCATTGTACTCGATCATTGGTCTGATAAGTGAAGAGTACAGGGGAACAATGACCTCACTAGATCTGGATGTGAATCCCTTCATGATCAGGTGGGCAGTGTAGAAGGTCTTTCTAACCACTTTAGCAACGTGAATGTCAAAAGAAAGGCCACTGTCAACCTGGGTCCCCAGGTCCCTGATAACCTCTTCTGTGCTTAGTGGATTGCCACCTATATGGTAGCTTGGGGTTACCTTGTTTTTCCCGAAGGGTATGACTATACATTTTTTGACGTTTAACTTCAGGCCATAGCTCTGGCACCAGCTATCTGTTTTCGTGAGTCCCTTCTGAAGGATATCCGTGTCCGATGCACTTTCCACTATGGCACCCAGTTTGCAGTCATCTGCAAACTTTGTCAGCCAAAGTCCTCCCATGTTGGCCTGTACTTCTGAGAAGAAGTTCACCATATAAATGGAAAGGAACTGGGGAGATGTGAAAGAAAAAGAAAAGGAGAAACCAAGCCGAGGAACTTATGCAAGGACTGGTACAGGAAAAGGCATGGCCCTTTTTTGTGATGGGTGCCCATTTTAACCTTTTCACAAAAAAACATAGAAAAGGTAACAAAGAGGTTAAGCAAGAATGAAAGGGGGTAGGGAAGATAGCAAGCACCACTGCACCCCCCCCCCCATGTGGGGGGCTGCACTCCCCACACCCCCTGCTACTTAAATATATCAACTCAAAGATTGCACTTAGGGCTTGTTCCTCTGCGTATAGTTGAAGGGTAATATGTTTCTGTATGTACTTGTGCTGGAATACAGTGAGTGTTGGTATCCTGTGTGTTTTCAGGATTTTGAGTTTTCATTATTTTGAACTTTCGAGATTTTGGTCTCAGGATTTTGGGCTTTCAAGATTTTGTAGTGCTTATATATATATATATATATATATATATATATATATATATATATATATATATATAAATATATATATAAATAGATAGATATGGGTCTACTTTGGTTTACTGAATTTACACTTACACTTACCCGAATCTGTATTTGCAGAGACCACTTCACAGAACACCATACTGAAACTAATGCAAAGGTTTGGACTTTTTTGCCAAAATAAAAGCTTACTCTTCTAGAATTTGAGTAGTTCATGATTCATATAATATTCAGGTATTTCAGTTAATAAAAGTATATTTTATTCAAGTATTAAAAGAAACTTAGAACATATTGTTTTCCCTAAAACATCAGGACATTTGCCATTGCTGGCGTTTTCTTCTCTTTTTTATTTTTTTTTTTTTGGGGGGGGGCCTCCAGAGTCACAAGTGACTATACTCATTTAATTTTAGAAAAAGTGTTAGCTACTAAAACCTTAAGTAACTCAGACAGGAAAGGAACATTTAGCATGAAACATTAAACAAAGCGCAAACTGAAAAATAGAGTAAACATTCTTAGAAATGCAAGAACAAACCACACAAACAGTAATTAACAGTTAAGTACTTCCATCTTTAATTCTCACATACTTCTTCAGAACTAAAATCCACTCAGAATACTTCTTTATAAACATGCAAAATACTTAATTATTAAAAATAACTCATTTAATAAACATCAAGATTCATTCAGTTTAAATAAACATTTAATATTTAAAGACAGCAATTGTTATCTCCCTCCATATGGTTGGACAATCAATCAATCAATCCCAGAAAGTACAGACCCATTAGTCTGACTAGTCTAATATGGAATGCCATGGAATGAATTGTCATGGAAATGATCAACAAAGACAATGGCAACCAACAGACACTGGACTCATCCCAGTTTGGTTTTGTCAAAGGAAGGTCATGCCATAACATGGTAGACTTCTTTGAGATGGTAACCAAGGCAATGGATGAAGGGAAAACAGTGCATACTGCCTACCTAGATCTGGCTAAGGAGCTCAACACAATACTCCACTCAGGTATTGAGGTAAACTTACTAAACTAGGCACAAATTCCTACACAATTCATGGGACTGTCAGCTGGCTCACAGATAGGACCCAAGAAGTCAGGATTGGTGAGACCACTTCCACGAAGAGGCAGGTCACCAATGGAGAACCACATTGCTCTATGCTGGACCCACTCCTGCTTAGCACCTACTTCTTGGAGGTCAAGGCTAATGTCAGGGCCTCTAGCTCACAAAGTTTGTAGGTGACTACAAATTAGGATCTATTACAAATTACCCCATGACACTAACATCCTGCAAAAAGGGTTTAACACAGACAAGTGACCAGTACCAAAGTCACATATTAAAACTCAATGCAAATAAACGCATTATAATACCTATTTGGAAAATGTCTACCCAGGGAAATTAAATTATTCCATTAGTAAGACATGCCTAAGAACTGACCTTGTAGTTAGAGATCTGGGAACATATGTAGACAATCATTTAGCATTTGACAAACACATAGCCAAGGTAGTAAGAAAATCACTGTATGTCATATAATTTAAAAGTAAGGGTATGACATCCAGGTCCAAAGAAGCTGTAGTACCACTCTACTCATCCCTTATCAGACCCATCACTGAGTGCAATGCCCCCTTCCGCATGCACCTTACTAGGCATGTGCAATAGTTGGAACTCCCACAGAGGTTCCACTCAAGACAATCCAGGATATTAACTCCCTGTACTATACAGACCAGCTTAAAGCCCTTGTATCTATACTCAGTGTCCCACAGGTTGTTAAAAGGCAATCTGTGCTTGTCATATAAAGCATCCTTAGATCCAGCCCTGATGGAGCACCTGCACATACACAAAATGAGCAGCACCAGAAACATGAGAGCCAGGGATTTGAACTTTGCTTGTGACATAAATAGAACATGCTGGTGTGAGAGATATGTGACTTAAAGGATCCCTATGCTCTGGAATAGGCTCACCATCCATGTGAAGCAGTCAGTTCCTAATCCAATTCAAACATAACCTTGGGCATCGGATGTGAAATAGCGAATTCATCTCTGGGCTGCCACCCATATCTGTTATACAGAGAGGCTGACATTTAATATTCCCTAGCAAACATACCTCCCAATGTAACTTTTTATTAACCTCCTAACTAACATAATGCCCCACAATTAAAATATAAGTTACCAGGGGATGCAAATGGGTTGGATTACATGACTTGGCGTATAAAGGCCCTGGTGGTCTTTAGCCTACTATATACCTATGAACCTATGAACTTAAAGTCTTGTTTAAATCTTGGGAAACATTAGTATTTAGTATGCTCTGACAAACCAGTTTCTTTTCCTTTTGACAAGCTACTAAGATCATGACTCCAAATATTTTTCTGAATATTATGCAATACAAAAAGCACACATTTCTTAAAGTTATTAGAAGATAAAGCATGCTTGTAAAAAATGGTCATATTCTTTTTATTATTGCATTAACATGTTACTTTATTCTAACAGGCAACATTCTCTTTATTTTTCCTACAGAAAATGCATTCTAGCAATTAAAATGGAGATACCACAATGCTCTGTAGACATGACATTTATATTTACCTGGATTTTAAGCTGTAATATCTCTTCACTTTTCAAGTATATCCTTTACATTTTCTCTCATTTTGTTAATGAAGGAAGAGAACCCACCTAATGACTATATTAAATCTGGATTACCTTCAATGATAAACTAATTGTTATAACTGTACATTTTAAATCATTTGCATCCACCTACACCAGATTGGTCAAACTATATTATAATGCTTCATTATCACCTTCTTTTATTGTTATTTTATTAATTATATTGCTATACTGGGTGGCACAGTGGTGCAGCAGTTAATGTTGTCACCTCACACCAAAAGGTTCTCCAGTTCAATTCTCATCTGGGTGCCTTCTATGCGGAGTCTGCATGTCAACCCTGTGTTCGCCTGGGTTTCTTTCAGGTGCTCCAGTTTCCTTCCACATTCCAAAGACATGTGTCTGGAGCATTTCTCCCTGGGCCACTGCTGAAAATAGTATCTGTCCAAGACAGACTTTCCTGATCAACAAATGTTAAAATAAAATAAATATTTTTTTCTGCCCCTAAATGATTCTTTAAACAAAAAGTGGGACCATTTTCTTTTTTAGAAATATTAACATTTTCATATGTGTAACTAATAAATTCTTTATTATATCCTCTCTTCATAAATAGTTTTGTAATTCTAAAGCACTTTTGAACAGTTTCTTTTTTCACCTGTTAATTGGGATACTTTGATTGCATGTCTTCTAATAATACTTTTTTGCACTATATCTTGGATGTCACTACTTTTGTGCAAGCGCATGTTGACAAACTGAGGTTTTTTTATACACTGGATTGTGAAACTGTAATTATGTTATTTTATCTACATTTAACAGACTATCAAAAATATAACAATAACAGAAGAAGTAGCTACCCATTTATATGTAAAGTTTAAAAACATGAATTTATATTTCTTATTTTATAAATAATTAAAACTTATTTTTACCTCCATCCCATACATTAAAATTATTGTCCAAAGAATATTTAAACATCAATATAACTTCCTAAAATCTCTAATAAATATAAAATTGATTTTTCCAATGACTCATAATTAAATTAGCGTAACAGACAGCCGTATAGGTTCTCATTGCTTCTCATTTAATTTCCTAAACAATTCATTATGTAAATAAAAATAGTTAAAGCAATGTCAGTTAAAGTGCATACTAATTCAATTTTCCTATTATTAAAATCTGCATTAGAGCTTAAATATTTTCTTACCACGGCCACACCTTTCTTTTGTGGTACATAGGGTATATGAGTATATAAAAGCTTCACATCAGTGGTAGCAAACTTTAGTTAATTATGCAAACTATATTATAATCCTCCCTGATATCCTCTTTCTTGTAATATTTTTCTGCCCTTTTGCAGAAATCTTAATATTTCCAAAGATATTAGTAATAAAAGTATTTATATTATATTCTATTCCTTTTTTTGTAAATCTTCTAGCTCACTTTCAAACTTTTTTCTTTTCGCTTATTAATTTAGATATTGTGATTTTGAATCCTTTCATAACAGTTTTTTTTTAAATATATACTAGATGTCCACTATTTTCATCCGGGTACATATTGACAAACCAGTGTTTACTGTAAATGCCGGATTATAAAGGTATAGTTAGCCTGTCTACATTTAACTCACATAAACTCACCCCCAAATCCTCAAGTACGGTCAGCCCAGTATAAGAATACACTATCTAAGGTGTTGTAGAACAACAGGGTAAAGAGAAATGTTTGGTTAAGCTGCATCCTACCTTTTATCTCTATTCCAGTCACCCAGCCTACAGCATAGAGCAACCACAAACATGCAGCACAGTAATTAGTTAACTGTCTAACTGAGGAGGTGTACATGCAACAGGCTAATTAATTACACACCTAACTGATGAGAAATGTTCAATGAGCTTGAACAAAGCATGGAGAGTGTGATAAATTCTTAGGTAATTATGCAGACATGCTGTGTGTGCATGTGTGTGTGTGTGTGTGTGTGTGTGTGTGTGTGTGTGTGTGTGTGTGTGTAAAATACATAGGATTTAGTGCAGAAGGCTGCGTGTTCTGTTCCCACAACAGCTAGACAGATTTCTGAGACTGCAGTGCAGCATAAGGAGGTGCTGCACGCCTGAGTGTGTTGTGCTTTGGATGAGATATTAAATTGAAGACATATATGCCAGAGATGATGTTAGCTCAAGTGGATGTAAAATATCCCATGCCACATATTGAAAAGAGTAGGAGAATTTCCAGAGAGGCATGACCAAAGTTTCCCTAGTAGTAAAAATATCACCATGGGTCTCCTGTCAAAAGAGGTTACTAACCTGGCCTAACCAGTCAACAAAGGATAACTGAAATAAATAAAGGCATAAATAAGTAAATAACTAAATAAATAAATAGTACGTTATTGCTTTTCTTCTTTTTTTGCATGTGTTTCCATCTTGGATTTTTGTATCCCATCCATTTCTAGGTGATGTAATAATTGCATACTTAATGTGCTTTTCATTGGTTATGTAGTCTTATTGAATAGACTTCTGGTGGTTTTTGGCTAATGTTCTGAAGTAAATTTTTGATCTTTTTTTTCTTTTTTCTGTTTTCTTGAAATTTGTGACGTTGTGGTAGTATATTATTTGTTACATATGCAGTTTACTAACTGTTTTAGTCAGTGCTGTTTATAATAGCATTATATTTTATTTTTCCAGTAATACTGTTTAGCTGTTTTTCAGTTGGCTGCCTGTGTATAATTTTTAAATTTTATTCTTAATTAAAGCAAACAGTCCAGTAGTCCCACAAGCCAAGGTGCAGTGAGCAATTCAAGTAAATCCACAAAAAAAGCAGTAGTGAAAAGCAACAGACAACTTCTTAAAACTCCGACATTTATTCAGTGTAAACTACATAAAATGCTCAAAGTTTTATATACAAGTCAGTAAAAACCTTCCAGTCAGATGATTTAAAACTCCCTCCAAAATGCTAGCCAATTAAGTTAAAGTAACAGCTTCCCACAAACATTCATGGAACTCATATTGGCGTTTATACAGTGCATATAATTACAAATATAATAAATATTAAACATCATTAAAACTCATACAAAAATATTTAAAAACACTGCTAAAATGCATATGCATGCCAAGCTTAAAAAATTGATGTTTAAGTTTAATGATGTTTAATATTTGCAATTATATTTGTAATTATGTGTACTGTATAAACAACAATATGCAGTTACATGAATGTTTTTGGAAAGCTGTTACTTTAACTTAATTGGCTTGCAGTTTTAAATCATCTGGTTGGAAGTTTTTTACTGACATATAAAACTTTGAGCATTTTATGTAGTTTTTTGTGTATGAGGAAATAATGTTACATTATGAAAGTGCTTACACTGAATAAACATTTGATTTTTAAGAAGAAGTTGTCCGTTGCCTTCAATACTGGGTTTTTTGTGGATTTATTCTTAATTAGTTGACTTTGACTTACTTAACATTAACTTTTCATTGATTTCATTTGTAGGGCTTGTATTTTTTTTTAAGTATTGTTTTGTGTGTGTGTGTGTGTGTGTGTGTGTGTGTGTGTGTGTGTGTGTGTGTGTGTGTGTGTGTGTGTGTGTGTGTGTGAATGTATACATGTATGCATGTTTACTTTCTTTTTTTCACAAATGGTGTTGAGTTATAGTGATTGTTGTGGTGATCTACATAGAGGGCTAAAGAATGAAAATGTCTACAGTCTCTCAGAAAAATCTTTTCATCACATCCTTTACAAGTGACCGGTGTTAGGGAAATATATATGTATGTTACTAAATACATACTCTGACTCTGAGATTGCACAAAACTGGGAAAAGGACAAATTCCTAAACCCCAAAAATGTAGTGATTTGTATGTCCTTAAGGGGTCATTTGCATATATCCTATGTGCCTCCACTACAGGAAGTTTAAGATATTACACAGTGAAGATTTTAGCTTGTCTGTGTTTTTCTTGCAATTTTTGCTATATATATCTCTCTCTCTCTCACTCTGTGTGTATGAGTGCGTGTGTGTGTGTGTGTGTGTGTGTGTGTGTGTGTGTATATATATATATATATATATATATATATATATAGATATAATATATATATATATATATATATATATATATATATATATATATATATACATACATACATACACACAGCCTCATGCATATATCTGTATCAATATCTAATATATATATATATATATATATATATATATATATATATATATATATATATATGTATGCACAATTTATATGGATCTATCTGAAAAGATCAAAATGCCAGATCACTGAATCTTAAAACATCAAGACAAAAAGAACAAAAGCTGAGAACATGGAAGGCTGACATTATCGAAACTTAAAACATCGAACCAGGTACTGTGCATGTCAGGTAGTACACAACACTCTGGACTGGAGAGCCCACTGCATCAGAGCAGCTTCTGCATTTGATAACTGTATTAAACAAAAATATATTGCTTTTCAACATTTGCAGTGGAGATCATGGTACAATGGGGATCGGGAAAGTTACCCTTACCCCACTGTAGT